>NW_027109834.1:304850-331096 GCF_000696795.3 Halyomorpha halys
ATAAAAGGTAAAATGGTAAGAATAAATAAATACATAAAAAATATAATACACAAATAAAAACATTTAGTTCAGAAATTCAGTGGTATTGATTTCTTTTTATTATTTTATTTCTTAGTCAAATGTATGAGAAAGGGTTTGATATTAAGGGGGACGGGAGGTAATGAAAATTTATAAATATAAATGTCGTTTACTGTATTGGATACATTTTAAGAAGGGACTGAAGAATATAGGACTTACGGATATAGATGGAAAAAATAGTCGAATGTTTACTGTGTGTGTTACTGTCGTCTTGTTTGTAGTTCTCAATCGAGTCTGAGACTGTTAATATTTGTATGCCACCTTTGCGGGAATCCTTGCGGCGTTAGTGCCGGGAATAGTGGGTAAGTGGGTAAGGAATTTGACGTGGCTTCGTGAGATGAAGTATGGTAGCCTAAGTGTTGTATAGGTGAAGCCACTTTGAAGCTGTTTTTCGCTGTTGTGGGAGCTTTTTTAGTACTATATGTGCTACGTACAGAAGAATAAATTATTAATTTGAAGCTGAGAGAAAGTTTAAGAGATGTTAGCTGGCGATTAAGCCTGTAAGCATTTGTTCTAACCAGTTTTAATTTCTTATAGCAGTGACGAGCTTGTGACAGGTGTCTGTCAAGGGTAACATCCAGATACTTTACAGTTCCTACCGGTCTATTTGCTTATCGAGCTACTCTATAGAGGGTAAGGACTTAAGAGAGAAGACATTAGTTCTTCTGAGAGAAGAAAATAATTCAGTCGGTTTTCATGGGATTAACATTAATATTCACCCATTAATATTTCAGTTTCTTGGCGATGTCCGTACAAGCCTTCTTCGCCTACCGTAGTATTGTTGTTAAAAAATCCTTTAATTTTAAATAAGGAAAGAATTATGATTTTCTGAGGGGGAATAGTCCAGGAAAATTATGAAGAACCTTTAATATACTTTAACTACTAAGCCCAAAGCCCCAAAGAAAAACAAGAGGTCGACCGAGAAACTAGGAGGTAAAGGATGAGAGCAATTTTTTAAAGAAAATATAATCTCTATATCATAACATAATCTCTGGACCATAATACATTCTTTATATCAATTTTATATAATCATAGTTGGTGGAAATATGATAGAGTGAATAATACATCCGATTTTTAATATTTATGTGAAATATTGATACACATTATCCGTTAAAATCTGATAAAAAACTGAAATTTGTTCTTGATTTTCGTGGTTCAATTATTAAATTATATGCAGTGAATTGTAACTTTATATCAAACATTAGGTTTAACTGTTATTCAAAATTAGCAATAATATTATCAATACCTGCTAATAATAGTTGAACCCCACAATTTTTCTCATAATAATTTATGAGCAATATGAATTACCTTTGTTTCATAGCCCGAGTTGTTTTCTGAACAACAAGAGTAGGGAACTGTTGATTTAAAAATAAAGTAGAGCTGACGAAGAAATGTACAAGATTAAACTGAGCGCCTTGTACCACCTGACCTTTAGAGAGCAGCTCGTGCCAAGATAAATTTCTTTCAATTTGACTAAACAGTTTCTCTATCGAATTAGTCTTTTTTTTCTTCCTGTCGACTGTCATCTTTTAATCCATTTGCCTCGGGTGCCAGCTTTCTTGTAATGTTTTTACCACGTGGCCGAACTATATCTCTACAAATGGAATCAAGACATTTTTTAATCACATATTTAAAATATATTTTTGATTACCGTAAAAAAAATGTCAAGTATCACTTTATGTATATATGTGAAATTTGTTTAACCTAAGCAGTTATTATCGTTACCAACAATGGAGATATGGAATATTAAAATTACCTTTAACAGGCAGACCCATAGCAAATCAGTATTCCAAGATCAAATAAAATATACATTGTATTTATTCAAAATAAATTGTTTTAGAAACTCCTTTGAGTTTTAAGCTAAAATTCTTTTTATCTTCAAAAAAGAAAAAAAAATTGAAGGGAGAAATACGGGTAAATACCATTAAACTGGCCAACACTAAATGTTCTATTTGAGTAAATTATACCATCATTACATGATCAACAATGGCAAGTAAATCTTCTGGAAGGAGTGAAAATTATAGTAAAAGATGATGATGTTTTGGGCTGTATGTCAAGTCTTCTGGTACTATACCACTGGTGCGTGAAAGACAATTCAAAATAATTGGTCCTGCATTCGAACTTGATTGTATTTTAGCCTAAGTTGTTATTTATGGCCCAATATAAAATAAATTTCATTAGAGAGCCTAGTTTTGGCTTTAAAAAGTAACATAAGGCCTAATTTCTTGATAGAGGAAGTTTCTCTATTTCAAATTCCAAGTTTCAAACTCAAACGGCTCAACGGAAAATTTAAAAATGATTAATCTAATAGGCTACGATTTATCTACTTCCCCATTCTAAAAAAGGAATGAGTGACGATAAGATTAAATCTTCAATTCAGTTGAGATTATTCCTTTATTGGGATATAATAATCAATATATTAACACTTTACCAGTTTGTACTTAGGCAGTTGATGGATTTGTGAAACTCGTGACAAAATCATCATGAAAAGTTGTGGAGCTGTGTCTAGGGATCATAAATAAGAAAAACTCTGCTGTCAAAATTGTCTTTGTACAATTACAACAGGAAAAAAAACTGATTTGTATCAGCTTGAATACCTTTAAATGGAAATAAGCAATGATTCAGAACGTGTTTACGTCATTCCACTGGTATTTGCTCTATTAAGAGAAAAAAACAAAACAGTTCTTTTATTATTTAAAATCAAAACAATTTTTCTCATCAATATTTCAGTTTGAATTTCTTTATTTTTATTTGTAAATTAACTTGTGAAAAAGGCTCGGATTATATGAAACTGGGTGAATCAAGACTTGACTGTTAATATGCATTTTTGTAGATCCTTGAAAATCAGTTAATAAGACAACAAAGTTGTGGCGTCGTTTTGCAACTTGGTGTTTGCATAGTAGTTCTCTGCCAAGAAACGACAGTAGAACAAAGAATTTATTCCACTAATTATTAAAAAACAACACTGTAAAGAGTATAATTTAAGATTATTAAAAATTACTATTAAAGCGTTAATTCCAATGTATTTTACATCGATGCAATACACCTAATTCAAGGTTTATGCCCGAACTGAATAGGGGTGAAATAGAGAAAAGTAAATGTGAGTTTGTTCTGGATTTTCCAAAACGTAACCGTTCTTTCTAGTAGATATTCGATTATTCCTGTTTTGTATTTAGTCTATTTATATTTAATGTTGTAAGTACAACTTCATAAACTCATAATACATAATTCTTGATAGATTTATTTATTGATAGATATTACAATCTGCCACACAGTTGTGGGCAATAGGTTATAGTGATGAATGATCTCATAAATACTAAAATAAAAAAAAAATACATAATTAACAGCATTAAATATAAATAGACCATATAAAAAACCTAAATACAGGATTGAATACCTAAGGACTTTGAAAGAAATACACCAAATAAGGACATTTATGAATTCTAATTGTATATATCTAGTGGTTCTTGTGTATTGTAATTTGAACTTGTCATTCGAAAGGCCATAAGTTGAATTTTATTTATTTTTTTTTCAAATTTCTGCAATTCCATGCGTGATCGGCAGCTTTATTTATGTATATATGTATATTTATCAATTTTGAAGTAAGATGTAGAGATGTAGAAATATAGAGAGAGAAAAGCTTTATTCGTCCATGCTGCCCCAATACATCGGGTTGCTACATTACACAGCATACTAATCAATCCGTGATCAGACATTTTTAAATTATATATATTTACATAATATAATAAAAAAGAAAGAAAACAGTTTTTTTTTCCTTGTACAGTTTCCTTTTACAATCCATTTCAGTCTACATACTAAATACAAATACTTTATTTATAATATAAACACTTTCTTGAGACTGGTTAATTTTATTTAAATAAATAATCCAATTTTTATTCATTTTAGTCTCATTTCAGTCAACACATTTTATTTTTCTTACAAGTCCGACGTTTCGGCCTCGTTTTTTTTCCTCCAACAGTTTCCTTTTACAATCCATTTCAGTCTACATACTAAATACAAATACTTTATTCTATTCTTTATTCTTATCTATAAATTCATTCCTTTATCTTTTCCTTTTCTTGTTCCCTCCGTTTCCCAATTTTTTACCTTATTTGATCGACAAATTCACTCTCTCCAATTCACCCTCTCAGATCCTCTCCAGTGATCCAACAAATTCATCATTAGACAGCAATGTGAAATAAAACCAGAGAAATAATAGTCACAGTAATATTTATATTATATAGATATATTAATATTTCTAAGCCCTTCTTTAAATTAATATCTTTGAAAAGAAGGAACCTCCGTACTGACCTAGGTCCAGGGACCCAGACCCCGCACGTGCGCTGGCTGCTTGAATTAATCAACATTCCCGACGGTACCGCTAGCGTCCCTGCGCAGACATAAATTAGATTATGTTGCGCATTAATACTTAGCGCATTCCAAACTATCTTAAATGGCTACCTTTTATGTGGCACGGCCGCTCGGTACCTTTCTCGGCTCCTTAAAGCTCTGTATAAATTAATTTCCAGTCTAATTCTGGAGAAATTACTTCCCCCTTTGAGGACTGTACCGGGCGGGTTGAGTTATTATAGTGTTCTATAAGGCAACCAGGAGGGCATAACATCCTGAGATCTTCTATTAAAGTCACATTGCGCCCTCTGAGTTTTATAAATATGTTATATATGTTATATATAATGTTACAAATCATATTTTATATTTGTGATTAATTTTAGTTATTAATGATTTGAAATTGGGACTAATATTTGATGAAATAAAGAAATTTACTAAAATTGGCAAGAACACAAAAACGCCGCGTGACTATATTATACCCGCAAAATAAGTGCCGATCATTGGCTATCTATATCTTCTGTAATATAAAGTATAGGGACATGAAATTTTACAGAGATGGGGCAATGAACAAGGTTAAAATGACAAAACTGCAGTCTATACGGAAGTTTAATAATAAAACTTACTTAATTTTAATAAGTTCCACATATTTTAACAAAAATTACTGCTTGCCACTTATTAAAAATATCGTGGGAAATACTTACCTTAACGCGTATGGAGTAGTTATGGCGATTACTGACATATTGTTGTAAATTTTTTAAATCTGTTTTTTTGTATCTTGAACATTTTTGAGAAAGTCAAATCGCCTCCAAATTTTATCACTAATGGTTCATAAATAACATTTCTATAGTTGAAAATGTGAAGTAAACATTTTCTTAAGACACTGGGTAATTTAAAATGTTACAAAAGATACTTAACAATTGGAAGATATACGTGCATGCAAAATTTCAAGTCATTTGGATAAGCTGTTTACGCTGTAGGGCCTTACTTAGTTGTAGGGCCTTAATTGGCGAAAATAACGGCAATCTGAACTGGAAAAATGGAATTACAAACTGTTGTACCTACAATCCGATTGTGAAGAATATTTAGAAACGTTCTAAAATCGCACAGGAGTATATGTTCCAATACCTTATATTTCAGTAGATACAGATAGGGCCGAAAACCTTAAACAACAGAGTCAGTTCATTCCCTTGGTAGTTAGTTATGGCTGAAAAACACTGACCAATTGCCAAAAAAAGTTCTTAAGTCTGTTGAAAACACAATTTTATTAATTACAATATCTTTTTTAACTATTTATCTTCTATATTATCTATTCATCTCCGGCAGAGAAAGTTGAACATCTCTGCTTTAATATTGTAAGCTACACTAGCTGGAAACACAAATAAATGTTAGAAGCAATCAATATAACCTAATAAAACATTCATTCTCAATTTCTTTAACAAAATCACTATTATTTAAATTATTGTAAAAAACCTAAGACATATCAATGAACTTGGAATTAATTCTGAACGTATTGACCCGTGTTATCAAAGTAGGAAAGAAATGGGTTTTAAATGAGCTGATAAGGACGGAAACAATGGATTGGTAAACAAATACCAATTCGAATTAAGCATGATAAATTCACTTGACTAAGACGATATAAATAATTGTTCTCCCGATAAGACACTTGACATTCGAGGAATCTATTGATTTGTTTCAAGTGGTCTTTGTCAGTTTTTCCCCACTTTTAATGGGATTGCTACATTTTTAGAATCGATGATGATAGATAAGAAGGCTCAGTCACTCACAAGATGTCGGCAGTTCTGCTATCGTTGGCCCTTCAAGTGGTAGCTGCTGTAGCCACCAAGGAATGGAGCTACGTCGTCAACGACCTGTTCGATGATTCCCTGGAGCAGATGGCGGCGAGCTTAAAACAGCACAATGACGGATACGTTGAACTCAAGGAGGTTGTTGTTGGAGGTTACACCCTCCAAGGAGCTCGCATCGGCGATCTGACGGCTTTGAGGAGGAACGGCAACATAACACTCTCGTCCGCAGGCAGCCTGGTGACGGTGTCGGGCAGTGTGGAACTGCCCAATATGATCGTACGTGGTGGCAACGTCACTAGTCTTGAGAGCACAATCAATAATCCAACCGTCACATTCAATGGGTAAATATTTATGAATGTAATTCCCAATTCTCAAAATCCACTTATCAATATCTGCTTTAGCCGATTGATCTATTTATTTCAAAATGTATTAGAAATAAAATTCATTTCAATTAACAGTACAAACTTGAAAGTATATTACATATCTAAAACCTTAAGTTAAAACCAGGGGAAGAGGGTTTGAGAGTTAGGTTGTATGATATAGGAACAATATTCATCCAGGTCATGAATCTTTGCATCCATATCAATCCTCAGATTACTTAGAATTTGTCTAGTTATTTATGGGGATAAATTGTGTAAAGCATCACATTGAAGAACCGCAAGATGAAAACATTTTAAACATTAAAAATTATTCTCATAACCAATCCAAAATTCCGTCCACAGATTCTCTAGAATTAGTTTTAATATTTACTCTTTATACAGCGAGACAACGTTGAATATTATTCGAAAAGAAGATGAAAACCGATCGGGTTTAGATGATTTTACAAACATAGGTACAAAATTTAATTCATCTCTTCTAATGCCGGTTGTTTTCCAAATAAACGTATACCTACGGATAACCAACCTTGTCTAAGCATGGTGGGGAGTTATCAGTGATGAGACAGCCAAGGTAGACGCATTAACTCTCTTGGATACAAACGGCCCAACCAATCACGATTGAAGGAGAAGTGGGAGTCTCGCATTTTCCAATTGGAAACAGAAAGTTCTGAGGGTAGCTTTGTGTCCGTGGGAAGGAGAGTGACCCTTTCAGTGGAGTCTTTGACCATCTGAAGTGTTCCCCAAGAGAAGACGGAAAACGTTGTGGCCTGAAACTCCATGTAAGTACACCGAATCCAGTTGTGAAAATTGAAATCATTACCATTCTTCATGAAGAGGGCAATTTATAGGTCATACGGTTTAAAACTGACGCATTCTTAACATGAATGTTTTGGACTCGATTGGCTCTGAAACGGATAGGTGTGTTAAAATTACATATTGAAAATTCGCTCAGGTTACAATTATCTCCTAATCTAGGTGGCAGGAGAGTAAAAAATCGTATAATGTTTATTTGTGCGAGGCTTAGCAGTGATAGCATATTACCTTGATTTTTTATAAAGTTTTGAAGTGCTCAATTGGGAAAGAAGGTGGGAGGCAGTGGCTAATGCTAATCTGCCCAGAACTCTGGCCTTGAGAAAATAGTTAGGGTTCTTAATATATTGTATAATATAAGTTCTCTTGTTTGTAAATACTAGTTTATGTGAATAACAGTCAAATTATTAAAATCATTTCAATCGGTATAAACATAACAAATTGCTTGGAATAAAAATGTTCCTCACCATCACGAGTTGCTGCCCAATTGAAAACGAATTATATCCTTATTAATTTAATTATTAGTATGTACTTCAAAAATTCAGGCGAGAAACACTAAGGATAAAATTGATATTGTTTAATTATAAAAAGTATAAGTATTAATTAAAATAAATAAACTTTTCGAGAGGTAAAAACAATCATAGTCAAGCAGTAATAGTTTCGAAAGATAGAAATCAGAACGTTACCTTGGATTATTAATGTAAAATATAAATATAAAACTTACTTTCATTAATAACTTTAATATTATTATCTATAGATCATATTTTTACTATTTTATTGTTTACCTGCTACCTAGCCTATTTAGTTATGCTTAATTTAGGGTAGTTATGCTACAGGTCACAAACCTATTTTGATCTAAACAGAGGTTAAAAATCAAACCACCACGGTCGGAATTGAGCTTACGCTTTAATTCACTCTCTACAGTCTACTACTCACATCTAATCTTTTCAATTTCGTTACTATCTAGGAAATAATTTTTTTTTCTTTACAGATTTGCCTATAAACGGTTTCCATTGTGTGCGAGTATACTAATATCATATTGCTTTATTGTGGCTCTTAATTCTATGTTATTCTAATATTAATACATTCTACATGTTTATTTACATGAAGAGTTGAGATCAGGGATACCCTACCATAAAATATAATAATAAGTATTATATAAAATTTATATATAAATATAATGTTCATTTGTTACTTTATTATTCATTAGTTTCGTTCTAAGAAAGTCCTTAGTTATTGAACCCCTGAATTTAACTAGTATAAAACCAGTAATGATCATTTTTTTCAAATAATGTATATGAGACGATATGATAGGTAATCGGATTACCTAAGGGAAGAAAAAAATCACTTATATTAGACAATACGCAGATAAAGTGAATTTTCGAAAACATTTATATATATATAACTGATTTACTGTTTTTATTGAAAATGTTTGTTATAGAATTTTCAGCCCAGAGATAATATACATATTTTATTTTATACAAGATAGGCCTGGAGGGGCCTTACATGGTTGATATAACCATTATATTATATATATATATCCCAGAGATAAAAAGTATAATATGTACATAAAGGTTTAATTTTAAATAATAAATATATAACATAACAGTGTAGAGTCAGCTTGTAGCTTATGTTTGTTTCAAGACAAATTACTCTTCTTTTAGCCAAATAATTAGCTGAATTTGTAAATTTTTGTTCCAGATTTGACGGCTTCTCTATATCCTTTTGGTTCATAATTCAAAACAAAAAATGTGAAAACGGTTACCCCATTGAAAGGAGCTATTGGACCAGAGGGACAGTCCTCCTCACCTCAGATACGGAGCAGTTCAAAAACGTAGACATTTCCAAGTTCATCCAACTTTACGAGCATGACATCTCCGAACCTATTGAAAGTGCTCTCAGTGGAGCATTCTCTGACTTCTTTGGCTTTTGCGACGTTGTGAAACAAATCCATGCCAGTTAATCTCACTAAGGATCTTTTTCTACAAATATTTCCAGTGTAAATATTATGAATAAAGTATGTAAATAAAAAAAAAGTGATTTAATTCATTTCACTTCAACCAATTCTGTCATTATGCACATCATTCAAGTATAATAAGAGAAAGAAAGAATGTGAAAGAATAATAAACCAAATACAGAAAAAAGTTAGTCAATATCAAAACTTATTCATCATCTAAATCTAACTTAAAATTTTAACATAAGCGAAAAGTACTAAAAAAAAACTAAGAAAAAGAATTGAATAAATAGGATGAAGAATAAAAAAAAGACAAAAAATAAAATTTTATGATTAATGAACAACTTAAATTCTGAAGTTGTAAATGGAAATGTGTATAATTAAAACTGAAATTAAAAACTCAGTACAAAATTCTTTTTTTAGGCTTCTATTGGATTATATATAACCTGCTAGAAATACGTTAATTATTTTTAATTCCGTATAATGAAAATCGACGTTTCCTTCGGTCTTGGTCTAGATTTGGTTCTTGATTTTAGAATTACCAAAAAATATGAGGTGGAATGAGTTTAATTTATTTTTAACATAACAACATCATTGCATACCTCAAAAGCAACAGAAATGTTCAGACAGACTATGATTTCTCTATCCCATCCCATACAGATGAATCGTTAAATGCCAATATTGTATCGTCTAAGCTATGATTATTTTGTGAGGATATTTATCCTTCACGAAGAAGAGTCTTTATATTTCATAAGTAATTGGGGCAAATAGACCATCCATGCATGTTTTAATCAGATGCAAGAAATTAGGTAGCTCCATTCCATTCAACAGTTTCAGACAATAGAAAATTGTCTGCTAACATTCAGGAGATAATGATCTTAGAATCAAATATTAGAAGAACCCATTAATCGTATCCCAAAATCTCCAATCCCATATCATAGTTCTCGGAGAATGGTGTCGTAATTGGAGGATTAAGATAAATTTCAACAAATCCCATCAAATCATCTTTACCATTCGTCGTAAACCTACTGACTGCCCTACAGTTTCATTTAATGATGTTACTCTTACCCCTGTCGAACAGATCCGCTACCTTGGACTACATTTGGACAAACGAATAACCTGGAATACTCACACAAGACTGAAAAGACAGGAAACTGCACGTCGATTTCGACTATTACAGCACTTACTAGACAAACGTTCTAAACTTCCAACACATTACAAAAGACTGATCTACATGACTGTGATAAGGCCAATCTGGACATATGGAGTTGAGCTTTGGGGCTCCACTAAACGTTCGATTTCCTCTCGTATTCAATCCTTACAATCCAAAATCCTTTGTAAAATCCTCAACTTTGTCACAAATAAAATCATACATAAAGACCTTAATGTTCCCTATGTAACCGATCTAGCCCGAACTAGATATCACTCCTTTCATTATTAACTCTCTAACCACTCAAACCCCCTAGTTTCTAATCTTGCATCCTCTTCCATTCCTGACAATCCTCCGAGGCGCCTGAAAAGTAGATGGCCACGTGACCAGCTAATGTAAAATGTCATTAGAGTGCTACCAATGGGTAGTTTCTCTACACGCCTGTAACACTCCAATTTAACTTAGATCAGATTTACTAAATTTATTATAATGTACAGTTGTAAATAGCAATAAATAAATATTTTAAAAAAATATATATTAGAAGAAGACTGAGAGATTCTTACTTTAAGAATACAGAATAGGGATTCGAAGAGAACACCATTCTAGAAATGAGAAGGAATGGAATAAATGATTAGAAGGAAGGTGCCCTGAACGGTCCAGACTGGACTCTTTTACGGTCACAGACCATCATTCAGAGTTCGAACTTTGGCAGACTGATATATTTTATCTAGATTTAGGATGCACTTAACATATTTTATGTTATTTCACAGAAACGTCACACAGACGGCCAAATGGTCAATCCAGCGTTACAAAAAAACGATTTTATATTTTTTTTTTGCATTGTTTCTGCGATCTAACAAAGGGATTTTTGTGAGATGTGGTTGCAGTATACCCAGGATGACCACAGAAAGGTATTATGTAATCCTGTGAAGGTTAGGTTAAACCGTAATTCGTTTGTAGAGACCATCAACTTAACATTGTTAAAACCTAAAGGCTAGTCAAAAAATTGTAGACAATGGAAAACCTGTTCACGAAAAAAAAATTAATTTTAATTTAAATAAGGGTGAGAAAAAGACCACTTTGAATTTTTGATCATTATAGAAGAGGAACCTTCCAACTTTGCCTGGTACTGGAAGCCCTGAGAAGCCGTTTCAAGAGTACCGCGAAAGGATGGAAAAAATAATACAACTCTCAAAGTTATTTAGCTGTGTATAAGTCAAATTAGCTGCAGAATGTTCGATTTTTTCGTTTATAGTAATTGAAGTGAAAATAATTTTACAGAAGTCCCCAACCTACAAATTTTTATACAAATGCTAATAAATGAAGATTAATGAAATTACAGTAGAGATATCGTTGAAAGAAATTGTAGATCATACACATATCGAATATGCATCATACATATTGGAACATTTGATATTTCCAGATTAATTTGATGTTTCCAGGACAAGAATATTGAAGTAGAGCATGAACTATTATTATCCATGGTAGATGGAAAAGTGTGCTACACTTTGAACAAAACTAAAAATCTTTATTTTATGCGCGCATAAATGTTATTTATAATTAATTTTTTTTTTTAAAAAAGAGTTACTGAATAAAACAGATGAAGTAGTAAGTATGTTGAAATGTGCGCCAAAAAAACAACAAAAAAAAATGATATGTGATATGTGGTACGTTATAAACCCAAGAAAAAAAACATTCAACTGGAGTTAATTCGATCAGTAGTTGCTCCCAGAAATAAATTTGTATTAGATTTATAATAAGCAATTTAAGAGGGTTCGTTTGTTGGTGAATTTCATTTATTTAGTGTCTTGAAACTAAAACTGGTTTGAGACTTAATGCCTGGCACCTTAATTTCGACCAATAATAAAATCATACTAGCTTGGCCATTTGGTCCACTGTGCGTCGGTGACTAATAAATAATTTTACTGCTATTTTTGTGCCTTTCTCGACCACCATACGGGCCATCTTCCAGCAATTTATAAATTTTTATCATAACATAATCTTTTTTTCTTTATATTAAAATTAAATTTAGTATCATTAAATAATTTCATGATCCTGAATACAAATTTCTATAATTTTGAGCTCTTTTTGGTTGAAATAAAATGTTCATTTATTCATGATAAATAAAATATAAAAATAAAATAATATTTTAAAATAGTTAGTTTTTAGATGTATCACAAATTAATAACTGTACATAAGTTTTTCTAAAATAGTTAAATAGTCAGTTCTATAAATGTTAAAAATATATCTTAAGGTATCATGCAAAGTAAACTAAGCAATACTCATCTTGTTCGTGCACCATAAAATTAATTTTACATTCATAATATCATAACTTATATTTTCTACCTTATAATAAAAGGAACAAAAAAGAAATTTTATTTTTTAAACTATCTCGCTAGTAAAATTCCTATTTAAATAAATGATATATATGTTCTAATAAAACTGGAGACATAAACAAAAATTTCAGTATCACAAATAATTAAGAGAAAAATGTTTGCAGAAATAAAAATCTACATCCTTTAAAAACCTTAAAAGACCAAAACTTACAACGAGAGGCTTAATTTCAACTGCATGTTTTTAAATTCTTACCATTTGTATGCTGGAAAAAGTGCTCGCGTGATGGAAACCGTAAAGATAAAATCATAAGATAATAATAAAAAAAAATTATATAGGTATGTTATTTGAATAAAATGGATCTAGTTCCTACAAACATTAATGACTCTGTATCAAATGTTGAAAAAAAAAATAAAAAGGAAACAGAAAAAAAAATATCTCTGACAAACACATAGGGAGAACCTGCTTGACCTGATCTGGTCGCGGACGTTTAACGAACTCATACTCCAGACACAAGTCTATTCTTGAATTTCTTGCTCATAAATTTCTACTCTTGTGGAATACATGTAAACACAGGGAGTAATTAACGAGGTATTCTGCTTCTTTCACTCTGCTTTAGGAGCAAGTGGACGTTCTCTCTGGAAGTTCTAACACTTACCACTTGCCCATTATCGACTGTTTAATATTCAAATTTACTTATTTATGGCTTATATTATAATATAGCTTCCAAGTGAACTTTAAGCGTCTCAATATTTAAAATATTACCTAGATAATAAGTTGTAATTTACGAGTATCGTTAAAAAAAAACTGCGTCGAAGTGAGGGTTTTTATTTTCTATTTTTCTTACCGGTCTGAGCAGTATATTTTTTTATTTATGACCGGCTCAATGATGCGAAATATTTTATGCTGTGTAGATGCAAGTATTCTGATGATGAAATAACGCTTTTAAATTGATAATATTTTTCTTATCGTTATCTGAAACGTTGCAGACTAAATTAGGAGAAACAGTGGCTCAATTGACACCCAGATACTCACATTATTTTTTTAAATTCATTTATTCTTACCACAATTTGTTATATGAGGTTTTATTATGAAACATTGCAGATTATACCATACATTCCACGTTTTTTTAATTTAAACTGCCTAAATGTATCATAATCGGAGGTAAGAACAAATAATCGTGAAAGCAGAATAATAACGTAATTATTCTCTATATTTAATAAAATTTATGATTAAATGCATTTTGTTACTGTTACAAAAAATAAATAAATAAATAACTAGAGTTGTTTACTGTAGTATATCCTATTTTATTTAATAAAGTGAAGTCCAGCCCGAACCCGATATCATTCCTTCCATTATAAACTCCCTAACCACCCAAACCCACTAGTTTCTAACCTTGTGACCTTATATTGTAAAATGTTTTTAGAGTTCTACTACTGGGTAGTTTCTCTACATGCTGTATCATATCATTATTATTATGTCATTATGATCAAATTTACTTGTTGTATATTTTATACAATTGTAAATATCAATAAATAAAAAAAATAAATAAAAAAAATAATAAAGTGAAGTAAAATAATCTGTCATTAATAAATTTCTTTAATTTTACATATTTTATATGTAACTATGTTTCTGGCCCATTAACGCATCATCAAGCATACTGCGATTCAAAAACAACATATTTCACTTATACAAACAACAAAAAAATAACTCAAAGGCTTAAATACGAATTAATTATTATTATTAACTACGATTTAATTTTTGACACAAAATCATTTCTTCTTATTCAGCCCACCATGTAAAAATTACAATAATATATATTACTGTCCAGAAATGATAAAACCCCCATTGTCATGTTTAACAAAGGGAGAGTTTTTTTTATTACAATCTATAATAAATGGAAGATTATTAGAACTACCTTATTAAAAAAATTATCTCATCCAGTTAAATGAACCTAAATTATTTGTATTTTATAATTATAAATGGCTTAGTGAAGATTTGATGCCCGTACCGATATGTACCTACATACCTCCACCCACCTACTCACGTAAAAAACCCAAATCCACACGGATTAGTCATTAAGCTTAACTAGATCTTCCCAACTACTATCAGTCCAAAGAAATCCTAATTTCGTAGGTAAAAGGCAACTTAAACTAAATAAATTGGCCACACTCGCTACGCTGCAATTTTTTTTTGTAAAAATTAATAAAAATGTTTTATATGATTCGGAGGACATTTAAAAATATTTATCCCAATTTGTGATTAAATAGAGCAGAGGTAATAAAAAAAAATTATGATATTGAGAACTCTCTAGTTTAAAAAAAAAAATGTTACGTATAAACACCATATTAAAAATAATGTTAATCGTCCAGATTTATTTTAAGTAGCAGACTATGGAAAAAAAGATGTTAGGATAAAGATAATTATAATAACATGTAATTTGGGAACGGAATAATGTAAATATAACACTAACCAAATGAGCTGTTCTAGCAGAAATGCATAATTATTGGTTGTTATCTTCATCAAGAGTGGAACAACCTGTTATTAGTAGTATTTGATCAAATAATTTTATCACAAATGATTGTTTAATAATACGTAATTTTGCTGTTTATTTTTTATTGGACTCTAGGGGCCGGAATCGTACAATGGAACTGGCCTCATATATGGAAGTTAATAATTAATTTAAAATCCTGTATTTAATTTATTTATAGATTTTAAAAAATCATAATTGAGAGTATTTTTCTTTTTAAAAACGTCATTTATTTCTTATTGCTAAGATGGAATTTCAAATGAAGGATTAGATGACGTTGCAGTTTAATATTTATACTTTATTTTAAATTCTCTTTAAACAATCAATTTGATTTTTAAAATCAATTCATCTTCAGGATATAAAAAATAAATAAATAGAGTATTCTAAACAATTACGGTAACTTTGCGACGATGTGATTATCATTTTGAATGAGACATACTGTTTTATCAAACAGAAATAAGTTATTTTTAATTTTTATCTCAAAATCTTATTCAAAATAAACTGCAAATTCAAGCACTCACTCTTCCGGGCCAGGGCACAGCATTTCTGGCAACCCAAGTAGTATGTTTTGCGTTAAAACATGAAATATCATGTAGTTGGCAAGTCATGTGGGATGAAAGTCTGCCATGCAGATTAAAGACAATTAAAAAAAGTAACACATAACCAGCGTCGTTCGTCCAGCGAGCCTGTCTTGACGGTCGAGGTAACAACTTTGAACAATATTTAATATGAATGTTAATGCTTATATTTCATTAATAACGTAGTCGGGACATATAATAATATATTTATTATAACCTAAATAATTCATAAAAATGTCTGAGTCATAATTTTTGGTTTACCAACTCAACAAATACCGGGTTCACAGAAAAAATAGAAATCAGATAAACTCTTTTAACTTGACAACTAAGCAGTTCTCATTGACTAACCCTCTTAACGAAATTAAATGAAATTAAATTTCCTATTAAACTCATACATTATATTTCATTTTTGGCCTAACGTATCTCAGTTACACTCTGAATCGAGGTTACTTTTCGGTTATTATCGAAAATGCGAAAACAAAATCATAAAAAATTGACTAAAAACTTGTTTTTAACCCTCGGTTTGGCCTAGATGAAAAATTCTAAAACTTGTAAGTTAGTTTCAGGTATATGAAGTTACAATTTTGCCTTCCTTAGAAATTTAGAAAGGCGTTATTTCCTTTTTCGAGAAAAAATGTGTTTTTTCTTCCTTAGTTTAATATAAAATATTAATCTTCAAGAAATTGTTATTTTTTCAGTATCAAGTGAAAAGCTAAAAGTGTTATACTCATTTTTGTCTATTAACTTGTGTAGCCGATAACTGGCGCGGTGGCAAACCTAAAATTCGAATTCAGTATACCAATATGCACATAAAATCGTTATGAAAAAACAATTTTTTTTTTTAAACCCTTCGTTGAATGGTGTAATATAAATCAAAAAAACAACCTTTACCCGTAAGGATAAGATGTAAATGATTATTTTATGGTTGGTCTACCCTGGAAGCATATGTAATATCATTGTTCAAATCCTTAAATGTCCCACTAATTATTGGTCATATTAGTACAAAAGGATGCAATATATATGAAAATGATGTATTGCTATATATTTTTTCCAGCAATTCTGAATGAAAGTAATAACCAATTTTTAAAAAATATTACAAGTTTATGC
The DNA here is from genome assembly GCF_000696795.3 of Halyomorpha halys. NCBI lineage: Eukaryota > Metazoa > Arthropoda > Insecta > Hemiptera > Pentatomidae > Halyomorpha > Halyomorpha halys. Next base: position 321,924 of record NW_027109834.1, read on the forward strand.
TTTTTCACTTCAAGAAATTCACCTGTAACTTCAATTTCATTATTTGACCGCTTTTACATTAGTACATCAATGTACCTTGCCAGAAGTCTGTCCATCTCAGGGGCCTATTGAAAAAAAATAAATAAATAGTGACAAAGTTTTTTTTTTTATATTTAATTATAGCCAATTTTATGTTTTAATATTAATATGCCTTTAACATACCTTTAAATCTTATTTTGTTTTCTTTGGTCATTTACAGTTTAATTTATATTTGGAAATTTCTCATTTATTATATAAAAACTGTATCCAAAAATATATTTATAATTAACAAAACTCACTACGTATATCACTAGATTTTTTAAAATTAAAAATGCTATGATTAATACAGTGTCGTTCAATATGAAGGCATCACTTTTACATTAATCAAATATATTGTGATTAATGATTCAAGAACCACTGAAAATTCAATGATTCCTTATCAATTTTAAATGAGTATATATAAATAATAAATAATTTTACCAATTTACCAAATTTTACCACAGGTTCCCATGTTGCAATAGTTTCACATTTCAACAGAATAGTAGCCATGAATCTGGACCCTTGCCCCCGTTCAGTGTGTTGTTGAGTGTACAAGTCTAGAATTAGAAGATAATTCTTTGTGGTCCGAAAATTAAGGAAAAAATTACCCTTAAAATAATTAAATTAATATAATAAAAATAAATAAATATTAGTACTAATATAAATAAAAGAAAATGCACAATGGTACTATTATTATAACATAAGTATGCATATACATCAATATTCATATACAATTTATAATGTGGGTACAGTATCGATTAGATCGAATATTTTAATTCGATCTAAGCCTCAACTAATAAAGACTAAACGGAACGTGAAAGGAACATTTGCATATGTTAATAATCAGTTGCTCTCTTGAAAATATCTATCCAATATAAAACCACTTCTGATATCAGTTTACATTTTAATATCACTATTAGATAAGCTCTCTCGTTTACTTATTTTAATAAGAAATGGGTTGAATTAAATGTTTTTCCTCTAGACGATGGACCAATTATCTTTTATTGATTCGTCATATTAATTCTGCCGCTTAATGCAAGAATAGCCAATTACTTAATTTCCCTCAGGGAAAGATTTAAAACCATTAGGATACTGTTGATGTTACTAAAAAAAAGTTTGCATTCGTTTCGAGAATGCCAATTTAATTTTTTTCAAGTGCCAAGTCGATTGGTCGATCCTACATTTGTAAAATAAAATTGCCCATGGTCGTTTCTTATAAAGGTAATTATGAAATGCTAAATTAATTTAATTATAAAATCATGAAACAAACCTGTCCCAATTTTATAACAGATCGTTGTTAATAATGATTTTTAAAAAACGAAAACTGGGTTATTAAGTAATTATAAAAATTGTAGGGAAGTAATATGACATAGGCAAGCGTTCGATTGGCCAACTACCAATTTCCACTCTATTCAATAATACATTTAAATTGTATGTGAACATAAAAATTATAGGAGTGCATGGCTTTATTCCCCAAGTGATTATAATATAAGTGGACCGGAATAGGTTCACAAAGACGATGAAATAATAGCTAATTATATATACATATATAATTTTATATATATACACGTGTACAATTTCCAACGTTAATCATTACAATGGTTTTCATATTATTTTTCTTCCTAACGTTCATCATAGACAAATAATTTTTTTTAGACCCCGAATTTTTCAATAATAGAAGAATAATTATAACAATTCCTCTATTCCTTTACTAGTTTACTTAATAATAATTAAATACCTAATTAAAAGTTTAAAATAAAAACCAATACATGGTTATAGACCGCTGTACGATATAGTATGATGAAATGCTCTATTCTTGTGACGACCATTTCACTCTAGTATTCTCCTGTATTAGTTACAATATTGATTTATACTCGCATTGTTGTACCAAATCTAAATGAAGCTGCATTATTATTTTATATTATCTAAGTATATGTTTATATTTAGTAAATACCGTAATCTTACATAAAACTTACAAAAAGCTTGTTAAACTTTCATAAACAAACTGTAATATTATATAAAACTTTAAATTAGCCAAATTGAAAAATAATAATTAAAACCTTAAAACCAAAACTCCGCATAGCTACGGTTATTTGGTGAATTTTGTTGGCTTGTTGGACGGACCCCTAGGTTAACAATTTTGATATTATATTAGGATATCCTATATTTTTGATAAACCGTATGATATATTGATGTTATATTATTAATTATTTTTATTCTTAATTATTGATTTTACAAATTGGAAAGTAGCCCTGTCAAAATAAAAAATATAAATACATAAATATATATTATGTAAATTAAAATTTTTATATCTTTTAAAAATTCGCTGTTAAATGTATCATATTCATCTTAAGAAATACTTACAGTAAACCTCTAACTTAATAAAACTGGTATATACCTATTTCCAAAATAATCATTGGTTTTGAACTGATATAACATTGTTTTAATTGATCATTTTTTAATTTTCTTTTTGTGCTTACTTTTTTATTTTTTCTTATGACAAATGGACGCTAATAGTGACCTGGTAAGAAAATGTAATGAAATTAGTGAATCTTTTAGCAATGACTAAAATATAAATATATCATATTACGGAAATTGTAAACTTGACGTACCACTATAAATAATTTTCTAATAAGTTCTGTTGCGGTACTCCAAAAATGACAGTTAAATTAATAAATCAATATTGAGTAATTTAATTCTTACTCGCTATGATCATAACCAACAAAATAAAATAAGAAGTTTATAAATTAATATAAGATGTGGATCAGTAAAAACGCTGAACTATGAAAATTTATTTAATATTTTATCTTAACATTATTGCGCACATTCACTCCCACAGTGCAAAGCATATCCAGTCCCTTTCACACCATAACAGTTATGATATTTGATAAATTGATATATGTTTTAAAATGTGAAACGGGACCGAATCATAATTGATTCCGGGATTTCGTGTCCCCTTTCCTTTCGTGTCAAGGGGACATTTCTAATTAATTATATATATAAAGGGAGAATGTTAAATTTGTTTTTTCTTTCTCTTCTGAGTGCGCGAGCGTCGAGAATATATACTCCGAATTTATCACCCCACTGGTTTTATTATAGGCGGAAATTATTAAAAGCACGATATTTATTATGTTCTATTCAAAGTACAAATCGACTGGAAAAATGAAAAAAAGTCTTCGTTGTCCTGAGAACAGTAGGATAAATGTGTACGACTAATGTGCTCTGAGACAAATGCTCTCAGCTTCAACGACATATTGCGATTGGTTTTTTGGAAAATATTTCATCGAAAGAACAAAGCAGACGGTGAAATAAAAAACAAAAATAAATTATTATAATGAAAAATAAAAAGTGTGATGGCCTATCAAGAAAAAGTAAAACCGAAAAGACATATATTGTAGTGGTGGATACCATTAACCACCCAGCACTGGAACTGCCGGTAGCACTACAGGGTGTCTCCCCTTGCGCCTTCTCAACATTACAAAGTGGATCAAATGAAGACTAGAGGACATTTCTTGGGTAATTAATAAATCAGTAATCAAGAAGTAATAACAAATATATTATCATACTCAATTTTTCATTCAGGTGTCATTTACAAGTTACCACTCTATTTTAACCATAGAGTGTTGTCAAGTTTTCATTCCGTAGGACCACCACAGAAATTAAAGTCACTAGCCAGTCAAAGTTGGTGGTTAGACCCACGGGTACGAACGGCCCAATGTGTCACAACAGTCAATTACAGCTACAAATAAGGAAAAAATTGGATATATATAATTCTAGAAAATAATTAAAACCAATATCTTATGAATGATTGAAGAAATTTATTTATGTAATGAAAACAAAACTATTTATTCAATAATTGATGGAATATAGATATTGGAGTACAAATTACACAGATCCACATCAAAAGTCACCTGATTATTCAGTTGCTTCTTATTGATTCTTATGATCATATGATAAATCAGACAGGTTCAATGACAAACATCTTGATTGGTGGTTAATTTTGAATTTTAAGTATCTCTTATTAATGAAAATAGAAATAAAAATTCGATTTTTGAAGTTGGTACGGTCTACTTTAAAAAACTTTATGATAACCTGAAATAATTTAATGTTTCTAAAAACTTAAGAGAATAATATTGTTGGTGCACTAACCCAAACTTTTTTCAAGTACTCAACTCTCAACAAGGACTCATTCAAGATTCTCTTAAACGAATTAAAAAACCTGAAGGTGCACCTATGCATGGGCGTTGGCAGAGGGGAACAAGGGTGGAACAGCGGCATACCCTTAACCCCCGTCACTCCCACGCCTATTTTTGTGAGTGCCACCAAGCTTGAAAAACTGCCGGATAGGGCCAGGGACTCGAACTCGCAATTTGTGGGTTGGTAAACAGGCACATTATGACGCTGCTACAGACACCCCCTCGTCATATACTTATCTTTAATAATAATGGGAGAAACGAATAAAAAAGAACCTTTTTTAGATTCCATTCATCCTATTATAACTTACAGTTTACAGTTTAGTTAACTCATTATGTTTGTTGAAAATAAATGATAAAAAAAAAGCCACTCTCGTTGTACATTGGTTAATACTTTTACAAGTAATCCCAGAAGACTGATGCTCTCATAGCAGAGCTCTTCATCAACTCTTATATTTTTGTATTTATAGTATGTATTTTATATATTGATGTACAATAATTGGGTTTAGGATCGATTTTCACGTTTCATTTTTAATAATTTATTACAATTATTGGTAACAAAAATTTAAGAAGTAGTGGGAACATCATTCACAAAACATTTATTCGATTGAGTTATCTACTGATGTATATACATAAAATACTTTTACTGACAAGGGGAGCCTATGGGTATGGAAGTACTAATTTTAAGTATAGTTTTATTGGTGGCATTAGATTAAACATTTTTCGATTCATATAGAATGTACTCGCAAACACACTCTAAAAGCCGAGAAAAAATATTTTATATCATTTTGGCAAGTTTGATATTATTTTATGCTTTGGCTATATGCAGTTAAAATGTTCCTATATTACAGTTCAAACTAGATCTCCTTTTTGTATCTTACTGCATCTTTGAAAATTAAATAAATTTTATTTAGTATGGTTGAGTAAGAGGTTTGTACATTATACAACCAGTTATTTTTTAATAACTATATGGTGATATGACGAGTATAAAAATAATTAACATATAATTAGCAAATATATATATTGATAGAAAACTGAGATTTAGGATTAATGTAGCGTCAAACTAGAATCAGGAAACAATGAAATGAAAATATTACACTGGTCACAACAGTTCCAACAGCAATGACCTTTGGGAAAGAAATGTATTTACTTATTTTTTCAAAATTATTTCAGTCATTTGATTATTTTGTAAAATTTCCTATGTTTTACTTTTTTATCAAATTAAATGCATAAAATTCGTTCTTATTAAAAATTTGTATTACATAAAAAAGTTAGTCATATTTTAATAATACAAGAACTATAAATATATTCTATAATGGTTGGTGTGGAGATGCGCCGTCTTCATGCGGGTAAGTGTCTGACATACTTTAGGTGTTAATAATAATTTATGACTCATTTAACATATTTTAATGCAATTATAAGTTTATGTTGCAAACCTTTTTTTTTATAGCCTGAAGAATTTTTATTAGTATTTTTTCAGTCTTAAATTTTTTTTAACTGTTGTGATTGCAAAAATTGATTTATATGGTGGACCTATAAAATATGTGTATGTCTATATAATCCATACTGGCACAAATCAGTATCTCAAAATAAAATAATATGTTACAACCAAAAAACATTAGGCATAAATGCTGCTTAGCATTATATTATTTAAAAATAATTAGAAATTATATTTTTATTCATTTTATTTTAAATGATTTAATAGATACATAGGAATTGTTTTTTCGAACAAATTCAGAACATTAATTTTATAATTAAAATACACTTGAATAAAAATTAAAAATTAATGTTGTATTGAAGAACTCAAAGTATCATGAACTATTATTCTCAGAAGTATGGCTCATCTTTTATTGGACTCAACACCGGCAAAATTATAAAATCAATAAAAAAATTGGTCATTATATCATTAGTCATTTACGGATTTATGTATGCAAAATAATACTTTTACTATTGTGTGACATGAGATTATGGCACTGATGATGCAACTTATCATAATAATGTGGTGAACAGGAACAATTTTTCACTGGAACACCCATTCCGTATTAATTTATGATTTTTAATTCTAGACTGGAAGGTGTTGCGTGAATTCTTGGACCTGCTGATTTTTAATTGCATTAAAATATGTTAATTAAGTAATAAATTACGTTATTAACATCGAAAGTAGGTCAGACACATATTCGCATTAAGACGACTCATCTCCACATTTATCATTTCGTAATAAATTTATAATTCTTGTATTATTAAATTGTGACTTGCCATATAACATAAATTATTGCGTTGTTTAAAACACAAAAATAATTCCCAATTATTGCTTGGGTGTATCAAGAACATGTCTTTATGCAGACATGCACATTTCTACAATTAATAGACAAATTCATATAGTTATATTTATTTAATATGTCGTCAAATACAATAAAATTAAATGGATTGTTTTTAAACTTGTTTGACTAATTTCCTATAAAATAAAATCCCTTTACAATAACAATAAGGAAAATTACCGCATAAACTAGTATTTTATTTATTTATCTTTTGATAGACTACGGTTTGTCTTTAAAATTCACTCTAGCGTAATAATAGTTTGGAGACACTTAGTTATTTTAAATGCAATATATCGTCTTAATTTTAAATAATTTTGAAAATTATGAAAAATACTATGCACAGAATATAATTAAAGATTTTTATAAGTTCAATATGATGGTCGTGCAAAAATATGTTACTACAGTCATACTACAAACTAAATATTTTTTTCAATATGGACGTACTGAGTAATGCTCTGTGGGGTTTTACTATATCATGGACTCCTCTCGTATCAAATCTATACAATCCAAAAGCCTCCCTAAAATCCTTAATGATCCTTACTTTGTCACAAATAAAATCATCTACTATAATCTCAATATTATGTATACTGCCGATTCGGCCAAAACCAGATATCAATTGGAGTTAAGTGGATGAACGGACTATGTAGTATTTTTTTAATCTTTAGTGTGGGTAAAGGGTAGCTACCTATCTAGCTAGTGTCAGGTACTCAAATCCAATTAATGACAGAGATGTTTAGATGTATAAAGGGTTATAAACACTTCAAAACATAACAAGCTCCAACAAATAAAAATTGAACTTTGTTTTCTTAATATTTACTATTTTTAACAAAACCCCTTCATCCATTAACCCGAATTCTTCCATTATAAACTCCCCAATTACCAAAAACCACTTGTTTCTAGCCTTGCCTCTTGTTAAATACCTGATAATCATCCTCGACCCCTGAAAAGAAGATAGCCACGAGACCTTCTACTCAAGAAATGTGATTGGAGTTCAACCAATGGCTAGTTTCTCCAAAACTGCATGCCATTGTAACACAGCCATCACATTTATTGGTTTTATATTTATCTTATACAGTTTGAAATTTCAATAAATAATAAAGTTCTTTTTCCATGTTTCAGTAAAATTAAAATCAAATAGTAAAATTTATAAAAATATGATAAAAAATAAAACTATACGACACGTTTCATAATAAAACTACAGCCATTCTAGACATCGAATTCGACTTTTTAAATGTTTTGTTAATCTATCTAATAGTAACAATATAGTGAATAGAAAATGAATTCAATATCAAATGTGACCGCTCGTATTTTCACGAAATTGAGTGGTAGGTGTGGCCATTGAAACATTATTTATTAGGTATACATTATTTTACATAGTTCATTCACCATCACAATTCTCTACTTTAATTTATATCTTTGTAATTAAACCATACAAGGATAGTAATTGTATCGGTCCCTGTATCTCCATTCAAATTTCATTAGATCGTTAACAGATCGTAAATAGTTGTCGGCCGTGAATTCGTTAGGTCCACCTTTTATACTCACAACGGTACTAATTCGGGTCATCATAAGTTTGTCTAACGGCAGTCGTAATTTTATGAAAGCAATCAACACCTTTTCGGGAATTTAATTCATTTGAATCCCACAATGGCGTAGTGTATATTTTTTTCTGTTTTATTATATCTATCCTTAGATTTATTTTTCCGATCCTAACAGTGATAAGATAGTCGTAACTAATCATTATGTACAAAAAAAGTAATAAAATTAAAATAAATCTTGTTCAAATAGTTAATCACTAAACTATATATCATACACACACACACAAACACTTATCCGATAGGCTGATTACATTAACCAACTAAAATATATACTCAATAAAGTAACCTAATAGTATATTGTATAAGAACATGACCTCTGTAAGGCCTTGGGTGACAATGTTGGATGTATCAGCATTATGTTTATTAAAAACACCCCATTCATTCCTCTAGCATGAATTTTTTTATTTTATAAATTTATATTTTATTTCATTAAATAAAGCAGGAAGTCCAATGAGACCTCAGTCCGATCCAGATTTCAAAAATAACAAAGTTTGGTGGGTAACAGAGCAGTTCTGATGATAAGTTATATTTGTATACCGCATCGTCTATAAAGCCATATTTTATAATATCATTATATCATAGCATCGCCCTCATCAATTCCTCAAATTTGAATCTGAATTAGGAATATTAATGAAGGATCTCAGCAATTTCAGGTAGTATTTTACTACGGATTACATAACAGCATCTATATCATTGAGGTAATTACAGAAATATTTATATAGTGTATAAGATAATTTAGACATTAGTTCAAATATATGTATATGTGATTACTACAATTTAAATGCTTGCCCGCATGTGAGGATACTCATCTCCATCAAACCATCACATCAATTAGAAAAAAAAATGCAGCAGAAGTATTTAAAGCAACATTTTAAAATTGCAAAATGACATAAGAGGTATGAACTAATAACCTGTTTAGTCTTTATAATCTCACCTCGCGTTTCTTTTTTTAATACTTATAAATTCTATATGCTTTTACTCATATACTTCAACATTTCACTACATAT
>NW_027109834.1:331331-352949 GCF_000696795.3 Halyomorpha halys
GTTTGTTGTGGTATGCATGTATAGTATAAATACATCGCTGCGGCTCGGTATACAACAAAATTGCGAGCTGCAATGGAATTAGTGCCTGTATAGAGACTGATAAAGGAGTCTACAGTCCGCTGCCTAGAGTCCAGAGGCTGAGGCAGAGTTGAGAGGCACCCACCGGCTCACCGCTTTTGAGGCTATATGAATTTTTGGGGTTTATCTCAGGACCCTCACCCACCCAATCATCTGAATGACGGGGGATGTTGCAGAAGAGAAATATCATTGATATGCGCATATCGACCCCCCTACTGTGAGTGACTTTTTTCTTCCATTTTTCAAGAACTTCATAATTTTTGATTGTTTTAAGTTACTGATTATTTCTTGCGTAATGAAAATTGCTTTGGGTTTTTGTTTGTACATATATATATATATATAAAATATTTACTTTTTTTCTTACTTCATACACTTTTATTTTTATAACAAGTTATGTTCATTTTATTTTATTTCTTTATATTTTAATTTAATTAAAATTTGTATATCAGTTGGAAGGTTTTTTTTTATTCTCTTCTTTATTATTTTTGTGTTTTATGATTCATTTCAGGTCCTCCGTTTTTTTTTTTTCGCCTAATCGGCGAACAATGTTTTTCTCTGGGGAAGAGGTAGGTTTTTTCATTTAAGAAACGCCCCTCGCTCCAACAATATGAAAAACAATGAAATGTTCCTAAGATTTTACTGTTTCTTTCATGAAACGAGTAAGAAACAAACAATTAAAGTATAAAAACAATTTCTTCTAAGAAACTATGAACAGCTTTCTCAACATTTCCGTTGGGCCATGATATTTCAAGATCAATGATTTGCTGTTTAAGAATTAAATGTTAGTGTACGAACCTTTTTTATAGTTTATGTTAGCCAAGACCATTCGTTTACGCGTAAGGGAAAGTACTAGATGAAAGTTTATAGGATTGATATTGGACCATTTTATCTCCAATCCAAAAAACCATGTAGTTTAAAGAACAAACTTTAAAAAAATTATTTTTAATATAAAACACAAATACTTCGTAAATTTGATTATTAGATTTTCAAAATAGAAATGTAAAACGAAAATAATTTATAAAAGGAAGATTGTCCGGTCAAAAGAACTCAAATTGTTCCAAACCATTTATTATCAGCCAACGTTTATTACTTCGCAGTGAATCATCAGGCTAAAAAAGATAACAGCACCAAAAATAATGTAACAAATAAGGGGAATAAAAATACAAGAAGGTAGAGGAAAAAGGAAAGCTTGGGATAAGAGAAAATGAAAATGAAATGTAAGTAAACAACGGAGCCATTTTTGGCGTTTCTTACCTGATAATATGTTTAAAAGTGGGGCACCGGTTCAGACGGCATTTCAAAAAGGTTCTGTAAAGATATCAATCGATCAGGTAAAAGAGACCACCACTCCTTTTCTCCGAAAAGCTAATAGCTAATTGCTTAGGAATATGATCAAAGAGGAAGCCGCCCGAGGTAGGAGACCCTAAATAAACAGTGGATGCTGGTAATGACGTAGGCAATAAAATATATTAAATCAAGAGGATCCGACCCACGCACTCTACGCTCCCTTCCTCTAGGACTCAAAGTAAGGGGGTGGAGCTGGGATTGATCAATGAGAAGGCAGGAATCGGAAGGAAACACTCTAAAAAAAGAGGGAGAGAGTGAGGAATCAGAGGGGGAGGGGCACAGGGAGTGGGTCAAGCAGGGGGTCGAAGGGCAGTCAAGGACAGACAGAATGAGAGAGAACACGGAGACGTGGAAACAGGGTCAAGCAGACAGTCAGACAGAGACGAGCAGAAGAGAGACGAGGGCGTCAGGCAATCAGACAGGCAGGAGGCTAGCCGGAGACGGTTAGGGGCCCAGGAGGACGTAGAGAGACATCGGATCCAAAAAGCACACTCAAGGCAGAGAAGGAAGATCCATCGACAGAGACCCCAGAACGATTACTGCCATCGCCAAAGCTGACGACGCTGACAGACTTAAGACCTTTCAGTTTGAATGGCAATAGTAATCATAATTGTATAATTGATATACTTAGAGTTAATATGACTATAAAATATCCCAACTGATATTCCTTAATTCATAGTATAATAATTAAGATTAAAGGAAATAGGCCTACGATGTTCTCTCATAACATTATGTCATGCCACCTCGTAATAGTAGCATAGTAAATTGGTAAACATGATACCGTCGAAGTAGAACTCCAATGATAAATTACAAATATTAAAATTTAGCATACCGTAGCAGGGGGTCTATAGTATCTAGGCCTGAATTAAATATATTGCATAATATATATGTAAATAAATAAAATGCACTTGTGGACCCCCGGTCAGCCTTGTAGCAGCTTGAATAGCCGCGTCATCCCAAATCATATTTATCTATATCTTTATTTTATGTTATATAAACTCTTGCTTTGTTTCAATATTTTAGTTGTTTATATTTTTTTTAGTCCTGATGAAGCCTTGCAAAGAGAGGCAAAACGTTGGCTAAATAAATAATTTAATTGCTGTTTGTGTTCTTTGGACCGCTTCCAGACCATCTTTCATTTACAATGCTACACACTCTCAATCGAAGATCTTCCGAAATAGTTCATGTAATAATAAATTATCTCTAGAATTCTAATGAGTACATAAGTCAGATAATTAAAGAAAAATAGCTTTTATTAGACCACCACCATTTCTGGAAATGACTGACCACCACTTCTAGGAAATGAAGCATCATTCTTTAAATATTTACGATAGCTTTGAAATTTAAAGGTTGTTTAAACAGAGTAATAAAATAGTTACATGTTTTTCACTATCTTATTCCAGTTTATTCATAATTTAACAAAGTGTCACTCAATAAAATATGAATTGCATCTAAGGGTATTATTAGTTGTTTCAAAAACAAATATACTTTATGGAATCAGTGAAAAGTTTTCATTCCTGTTGCTTTAAGCCGTAAGTAATGACAGAAATGCTGCCAGTCATTTCTACGCCCGAATTCCTACACGTACTAACATTCGCACGTTTGATTTATATCTGAAAGCCTATGACAGACATAAATGGAAGTTTCGCTGGAAATGTAGATAAAATATTTTTTATAAACTAGTTAATAAATTTAACTAAAATTATAAGTGATAATAATAGAGAAAATTATCTCACCACTTATGATTGAAATAAATTAAATGGGAAATAGCATACAAAGTAATGCCATTATTTGTTTTGTCTAAGGACGTGGAAAACCATTACCAAAACACAAATAATGAAGAAGTAATAAATACAGTTCTTTAATGTTGCTTCTAACCTTAAATAGTGACACATCCGACAAAAGTTTCGGATTTATTTTCAAATTGACGTGTTCCAAAGATGTTTTCGTCGATACGGTTTTCTTTCTCTATTGTGTTCCTTATATTGACAAAGTTAGTAGGGTTGTCAAAAAGTAATCACTGTCAACAGTACAATCAAAGAAATAATTCATATTAAATATAAATATAATTTTTTAAAAAAATATTTAACAGTTTCACTATTCAAGAAAGGCGACGATATTTCCTTCGTAAAAGCAATCACCATTTTCATGCCTCATCACTGATTTTCCCTTATCTTGATTATGGTTTTAATGTGTTATATTTGCTCTCTGTTGCACTTGAAAATCGTATTGAACATTTACATAATATGGTGATATATATTACAATATATACCATACATACATAATGTAAGGTAGTATCAATCCCTTTTCCGGCTCTAAGAAGCGATGAATTTTGACGAATATGGTATCAAAGGAAATAGACTTTGAAGAACTGACGTATCTCAACTTCGATTCCTAAATTGTTACTAGAACCTTAAGAAATTTTTTTAAAAAGGTGAGAAATTTTAAAACTGTGACAGAAGTGAATCATAAAATTGATATGGTATACTATAATACTCCCTGGACAATACTGGATTAATATTAGCTTAAATAAGTTACCATTCCATCATCAAACATGGAGTATTTTTCGTTCAAGTTTGGTATCTCATAATGGTACCATCGATAATTAATATTGCCAAAACTAATTTTTACTGATTTCCTTGATAATTTCTCCCAACTTGCCAAAAATTGGTTAAATAAAGTTTTTAGATACTATAATACATCAGATTACTGACAAAACGATTCAGTCGATTTCTAATTATCGAATCTCAAATTACACAGACCTGCGAGTTCCCACCGGTTTCGAAACCCACCTAAATCACCCTTCATTTACGGCCTAGCTATGGGGTCTCAGGAGGTGTAATTTAGAATAAATATTAGTTTAGGGATAGCTGAATACTAACTGTAAAATTGAAGTGATTACTTATGAAGTGAACTGCAGCTGTATTGTGTGTTAAAAACTCTTTATAATATTTTATTGTTTATCCGAATGTGTATGATATCCCTTATTAATAATTCAACTAATGAATTAAAGAAGAGAAGGAAACATATATAACGCGAGAGTTATCGCTGGGGTAAACTAGTTATGCTTTAAATAGAATCAACCTTTTTCACCAAATCATCTTCCCGATACATCTTGCATCAATCTAATTATGTAAATGGCTTTTGTCTAACCACCATCGGTATTTTGTTTCCTTCATACACAGCCCCAAATTATATCCCCTCTCCCAAAAAAAAAGCTCGTTCAACGAATATTTCTATCATGAAGATGGAGCTCTTATACATTGAAGTTCCGCAATGCTCCTTTTCTTCTACTTCATTTTATGTAATAATATATGTTATAATAATATATATACGTAAATATTTAAAAAAAACTTTTTATTAAATAACAGAAAGGCATTCAGATATCTCAATCCATCGTTGTTATTAATGTTAAATTAGATTGGACCTGTAAAAGAATCCGCAGGAAAAAAAAACAAAAAAAAATGTAAAGAATCTAAATTACAACATAAAAATACTGCTAGTGCGAATCGGTAATAAATATTTTGAATTTAAATAATTACTATTACTATTTCTGTATATAAACTTTCTATTGTTTCCGTACTTTATAACTTCAAGACTCCCTTTTCCGGATCTCATGGAATTATTTTACGATTCCCCTCTTTAGGTAACCATTAATATTAATGAAGAGAGGCCAATCGTGGTCAGTGAATCTAATGAGGAGGATGGAAGCGTTGTTAGCACACAATCTGTTCCTTTGAACTAATGGGGTCATACGATTTTGAATTCAGTATTCCAATATAGCAATGAAACTTAAGATCCTTGGAGGCAACTGACCTTTTGCGAAATCTGTTCATAGATTTTCAAATGGAGATATAGAGAATGAATATCAGTTACACGAGATTGGATAAAATCTCATTTCGATAAACTTTATGACAATATTTGCGTATTTAATACTTTATATAGTGGTACTGATTTTAGTGGGATATCTCTCTCATCATATCGAATTTGGTTTGTCATTATATAGTTGAAAAAACGTTAGTCGACATTTTTATGTTGTTTAGATACTTCTTTCAATTCAAGTTAATGTATTTTTATTAAATAGGCTAGTGAACTCAAAACTATAAATATATTTATATACTTTGTTTTTCGTAAATAAAAATTGATGTATGTAAATATTCTCCAAAAAGGAGACTATTAAGAAATAATGAGGTACATTTATACACAAGGCAATATTGAGGTCCAATAGAAAAAAAAAATTGTAACCATTTCAAGGCTTGAAAATAAATTATATTATTTATACTTTTTGAGAAATTTGTTTTCTCGTTGGGTATTTAGAATAATTCCATAAGCCAAAGAAGGGATGGAATTTAAAAAAATTTATACTGGAGCATTTCCACTCAAATTTAGAACTTTAGACCAAATATATGTGTCAAAGAAAGTCGCTTGCGGGTGTGCAAACGTTCGCTGGTTGATATAATTTGTGATGAGGGGCCAAAATTCAAAGACTTTCTCAGAGTTTGTGCATAGGAAAAGGATAGGTGAGGAATTAGGTAAAATTAATAAGGAGACATCTATAGACCAGTCGGCAATATTCATGAATAATTGTGTCGTAATTAATCGTTGAACAATAATTTAAATCCTTTTTTAAAGCCAGTGGAATTTCTTAGGTCTGTGGACAAAAATTGTTTTCACATTCTATAATACAATCCTTAAATCCAAATTAATTCCTTTAGTACGCAGAAATAGATAATGTGAAGAGAAATGTGGATAAAAAAGAACTTAATAGAGAACGGAATCTGGGCAAAGTAGCTCCTTGTTAAAGTGAGATATAAAAATTCATTTTTTACTGTATACATGTTGCTCTGTGGCAAACCAAATATATCGATTGTTGAGCTCAAACCGTTTGAAACGGTTTTTGAAATAGTCGGTAGGTTGTCAAGGCTTTGTTATGTGCGTTGTGTTCTTTGTTCTCACTACAGTAAGAACGTTTTATGTTATTTAACAGTGACTAATAAAACAGTAAAAACCTTTTATTTGTGTTCAACACAATTCCGCGTTCAACAGGTTATGTGCCCAGACAGTTCAAGAAATTAAAATTTGTAGTGATACAGTAAAAATTGTGCGGTAATGTTTATTCCAGTTCAAATACTTCGTGAAGTAAAGACAGTTAAAGTTCGTTAGCAGTGCAACAGTAACATCGTAAAATGGATCTCAACAGCTTCAATGAAATAAATCTAATTGAGCCGCTGAAAGGACCTGAGAACTTCCAAGTTGTTTCGAAAGATTTTACGCCTCCCAGAGACCAGCAAAGTATAAAGCTATAAGGTGTACAAAATTATACTAAAGCCCAAAACTTGATAGTAACAACAGTAAAACAGAGAGCATTAACTCATATTTTGACTTGTACTACTGCAAGTCAAATGTATTCTAAAATATGTGACATATATGAGAGAGATGTTTCTCAACTAAAGTTTGAACTTTTCCTAGAGTTCTTAAATTTAAGGGACAGACATGGTAAGCCACATAAGCTCAATGGAAAATTTGGCATTCAGATTAAAATTATTGGGCAATGATATACCAGATGATTTCAAATCATTTCAAAAGTAATAACTACACTTCTAGAGCAGTATAAATATTTTATAAGTTCTTGGGAAAGCACAGGCCCTGATATGAAAACTTTCCAATTTAATGACAATACTGATGGCTGAAGAAGAAGACGCTCTACAAATGCTACTGAGGAATCAGACAATCAGGTAGCGTTTAAAACCAATGTAAGAAGAAATTTGAAAAATGCTCCAGACTTTTTTCTTGCCCTAAGAAGGACTGCCCAACCAATAAAAAACCTTGTGGAGTGTATAAAAAAACAAACCACCCAGAGAAGGACTGTTTCCTCCGTAAAAACAAAAGATCAGCAGTTTCTTTCCTTACTGAAAGCTGCAGTAAATCATCAAATAAACGGGTCTTAGATTCAGGTTTCACGAGAGATATGGACAACAATGTAAGTGTATTGTCGTAGGCACAACCTATTTATGCTGAGGTAAGTCTTCCTAAAAATTGTGCATCCATGACAGCCAAAATGGTTGGTTGTGTAAAAAGTGACAACCCCTCAAATCTAAACAGGAACTAATCCTACTAACAATACTGTAACATCCCTTTCACCCTAACTCCATAGAACCAACATTATGTTATTATAAATTATCAGTAATAACAATACATTATATATTTAAAAAAATAAAATACAGCCCATACTTCTCCCTTACCAGCGATAGCAATCTAAATTATTAATATAATAATAATGGTAATATCCCCAAGAATAAAAATGATTAAAGATCATTATTATTCTACATTTGCTTTACATACATTGGTTACAGGGACAATTATAATTCAAATACCTAAAACAATAGAACGGTATGGTGACCACAATATCTAGAAAAAAAAAGTTATGTGCGAAATGCTGATTGCAACTCTTTTACCTATGAACTACAGTAAAAATCATAAATTTGTTCTAAAGAGTTAAGTTGAAAAATTTTCATTAAGTATATTTCAGAATGATTGCCAAATCCAATCGTTGATACCTGTTATTCGGTGACACCGTTACGAAAATGCCATAAAATTCCGAAATAAGAAACTGCCCACACCCTGCTAAATAATGTAATTGACATAGCTTGTTAAAATTTAAGAAATGTAGGCAGGTTCATTAAGACTGACGTCGGTTAGTGTCAGCTCCACCTGACAGGCATTTAGCTACCGTTAGTACTTTGGGCGGCAAGGTTCTCAACTGACAGCCAGTTTGGTCGGTGGTCTTCGAAATGTCAATTTCTGTCCGTCTGTCCGCCTGCTAAATCTGTTATTTGAAATATTAATCAGTAATGTATGTTGAAGTGATAGGGATATTCCACCTTACTTCATTTTCTGTATGTTTGGAAACTTTATTTATTTTAAAAAAAATTGTAGCCAGGGAACGATTACAGAAATTTAGAAGAAAAAAAAAGTTGATTTATTAAGCCTTGGTTGAAAGAACCTAACTGAATCATTTAGTAGAACATCAGTCCAGTGGTGGCCTTTGTTTATTTTTCAAGATTCTATTTCACAAAACTAGTGTTAAAAAATATAATTTACAATATAAAAACTAAAACTGAATGACGACTATGCCCTCTAAAAGTCAAAAGTATCATTTTTAGGGAGTGAGAGTGGAAGGAGCAAAAAACGTATTCTTTATTAATTTTTTATTTACATCGAAAGCTGAGGGGATTTGTGAAAAAATAACACTAATAAAAATTAAAGCATATTAAATTACCTTTTAAATTGGTTATACAACTTATTTTTCTAAGCAATGAAATTTCTGGTATTCAAGAGGGACAAATACTAGTCAATTAAAATTTATGGCTATCACTCAAAACAACAACCTACTTTGTATTGTTCAACAACAGGGTTTTTAAGTATTTTACTTTTAACTGAAATATTAATGGCTTTAAGTGAGCTCTATTAAAAAACTAAGTACATCAAATTTTCTACAAAAATGGTCTATAACATTTTTCTAATAAAAGTAGTTTAATAGATGTGAGCTGATAGTTTTTTAAACTAAAATATTTTCTTACATTATGAAAACATTATCAAGACAAGATGATTGACATCTCATATTTTTT
Source organism: Halyomorpha halys (assembly GCF_000696795.3). Lineage (NCBI taxonomy): Eukaryota > Metazoa > Arthropoda > Insecta > Hemiptera > Pentatomidae > Halyomorpha > Halyomorpha halys. The sequence goes on from NW_027109834.1 coordinate 340,385, forward strand.
AATGTGCCCTTTATGTATAGAATTAATTTCCCTAAACCTTATATTTTTCGAGATATAAGGTAAAACTGATAAATCCGGGATTTTACCAAGTCGACTCTTCCCAAGCCCAACTCATAGGACCTTTACTCACTTAATGTACTGGATTTGCTATACAATACAAAACGGATCACTGATGTTTAGTTAAGTTTAAGTATCTAATTTGATAAGACTATTACTTTTTTTAAATATTTATTTATTGATATTTACAACTGTACATTATAATACATTGAGTAAATCTAATATCGGTTAAATTGCAGTGTTACATGCGTGTACCCATTGGCACCACTCTAATGACGTTTTACATTAGCAGGTCTCGTGGCCATCTTCTTTTCTGGCGCCTCGGAGAATTGTCAGGAATGGAAGAGGATGCAAGGTTAGGGTATTTATAATGGAAGGAGAGATATCTGGTTCGGGCTATATACCGATATACCCAGGGAACATTAAGGTCTTTATGTATGATTTTATTTGTGACAAAGTAAGGAGCATTGAGGATTTTGGATTGTAAGGATTGAATTCGAAGGTTTATTGGAGCCCCAAAGCTCAATTCTATATGTCCAGATTGGTCTTATTATATTCATGTAGATCAGTTTTTTGTAATGTGTTGGAAGTTTAGACCGTTTATCTAGTAAGTGCTGTAATAGAGACTATTACTAGATATAATTTTAGGGAAATCACTTAAATATTACTGTAAACAATTTTATTATTGTTTTTTTTTTACAATACAAAACAAAAATATCAATCCTATTTTAATATAGAAAAACTTCATTCGTTCATATTATGTTTCTTGAGTTTAGTTAGCAACATAAGTGAATTATAATATTTTTTTATAATTATTCTACGAAATCTCACGACAATTCCATACAAGGGTCGTTGAGTTTTAATAATATTAAAATAATAATAAAATCCTTTAAGAAAAACCTAAAATTTAAAAATTCAGGTATTCTACGGTAATTGAAAAAATCTTTTTTCCCTCTTACTACAAAAAGAAAAAGTTAAGGAGTAGGTAGAAACTTTATATTAAATCTTAGTAACTATTAATAATAAATGGCATAAATAATATGTGTTATTTATAGAGAAACAGCCACTGCATAATTTATAGTATCTCCAATTCATCTATATACACAAAGTATTACATAACGGTTTTAGTAAGTTAAAACACATTCAATAATTGAATAAGTATATCAAGAAATACAGTGCATAGTCCATCGTTGCTCTTTGGGATTTTTTTCATATTTAAAAAAAATAACAGTAATACTTTTTTCTTCATTTCTTGAATGAAGGATTTATTATTGAAACTTCGTTTACATTGAAGTTATTTAGATATTAAATTAATTGTAATGGTTGAAATTCAATATTTCTGCGAAATAAAGCTGAAGATTTAGATGTATATTGCAAGTAGTAATGCTAAATAATTCAACATACATACCAATACCCACATCGCCAAGATGAAATTTCCATATACGGTATTCGCTTCCAGTTAAGAGCAGTTCTCCGAAAGGAGCTCTACAGAAAAAAAATAGAAAATTGCTTAATTAAAATGGTGACTAGATGAAATAGCAAAAAAAAATATCAATGGTAATATTTCGAATAAATAGGTGTGGATAAAAATCAGTTCAGTTGCAAACTTTTTTTCAATAATTAAGTAATTATATATTTACAAACGTGGTTAAGTAATTATCAGATTTTTTTTTTGGTTGAAAAACTGTACGAGTTTCGCAAAACTTATAAATTATAAACTTAAGTAAAAGGCTAGGAAACAAAATAGTGTAGAATTAAAGTAAGGAAATAAAGGTTAATATAAATTCAATAAACGTTATTTGGTCGATGCTCTTATTTATTGGTATTCAACTGTTTTTAACTCAAACTCACGCACGAATGACGTCTAATCACATTGCCAAGAAATAATTAACAATACAATAATATTCCTTATTTTAAATAATTTAACTGTTAACAAAATGTAAAAAATCAAATTATGTCAGTATTTTGTGTTACATTATCATAATTTCCCTCAGATTAAAATATATTATAAGAGGCTTTTTGAGCTCAGTTTGTTATGAACTCTTAGTCGCAAAACGAGCTTCTACGTGACAAATAAAGTCATTACGTGATTTGTTAATGCCAAAGAAATAAATCCCATATCAGAATCATGCCAAATCAGAATCATGCTCGTTCATGTCTAAAAACATATTTTCCGCTTTTTAACGTTCACTAACTTCATATAAAAAACATTCTTATTTAATTAGTGATTAATCATATTATTAATGGTTATCTGTATTTTTTCTTGTTTGTTTAAATTTTAAGAAACACTTACATGTTTGAATCTTATTGTGTGATATCGTTCGTTGCTTACGGTTTCGTGTGATATCATTCTCAGTTTACGGTTTTGTGTGATAGTTTAATTTTTAGTGTATTTAAATTGAGACTTAAAATGAGTATATCAATTATTTTTATTTCTACTCACCACTTACAATTTTTGTACTTTGAACCAGTTTTGGGTAAAATGTTATTGAAATTTCAATTACTTTCGAATTTTTGTAATTTGAAACTACAGAAATGAAATTATAATTAAAACCAGTGTAATATTTACATTAGTCCAAAATTACAATTACTAAAGTTGGGCCCCCCGTAGCTCAGTGGTTAAAACACATTCTAACCAATTTTGTTATGTCTATTGGCGGTGCCGGTTCGAATCCAGCCTGGAGTGTCGACTTTTTTCATTGAGTGGCGGTCCCACAAAATGAAAAACTTTGACCCCCAACCACGGTTAGGCAGTATAGGACTCTAATGGGAGTCTTGGCTGAAAAAAATAATACTTAAGTTACCGCAATTACTAATTACAGGAAATTTTAATTTTAATTTTAATTGCAATTGCTTTTTGCTTTGAATCCCAGCAGCTGAGCTGGGCGTTGGTCCTCCCCCCACTCAATATTGTTTGTGTGAAAGTATTTCAAACTAATTATAATTTGGTTAACATATGCTTAAAACGACAATCACTACCTGATTGTTATATTATAATAACTGGAAATTACTTAAGCAGGTTTAAGATAAAATACAATACTATATTTATTTATTATTACGGTTAATAGTATGTTAGTAATTTGTTATTAATGACTGAAGTATGTTTTCGTAATAACTCAGGTTGTGCATGAAACATTATTTATTCACAACACTCACCAGCCTTTTTTTTTCTGCGAATCTTTGAACAATCGGTTAAAAATTCAATTTTTATGCTATACTTACTCATCTCTTTAAACTATTAGCCAGAGCTGTTTCTGACTATTTAAATAGTAAATAAAAGTATTTAATATTCCGATTGTTGTAATATTAATTTATTTAAGTGTTTCGACCACTAGGGTCATTTACACTGAATTTACAAAGTTAGTAGATTACTATTGACATATTTACAATGTTACAAAGTGAGAAAGTTACATATAATTACAAAGTGAGAAAGTTTAAAAATTAACAATTACTGTTACAAGTTACATTACAATTTACAAATTTAAAATTACAATTTCCATTACAATTACAAGTTACATTACATTACAATTTACATTTTACAGTTACAATTACAATTATGTGATCATAAATATTAATGATCTTTAGAAAGTGAAAAAGTTTTGTTATTGTTGTGGGATCTTCGCTCGAGAGAGAACCGATGTGGTTCGTGAGCTATACATTCAGTGAGAATATGCCTAACGGTGATTGTTGTAATATAAATACTATTATATTATAATTATAATTATATTTGTTTTATAAATGAATAAATAGCTATGAATTCTAAAGTGAACTTGAGAAGATGGTACAAACCATGCTCGAGTATCTATTTATTTTATCATGTCAGATTCATTATGTATTGAGATCTATTTTTGAGTCTTCGGAGGCCTTTTTTTTCTGATATTATAAAAAATACTTTTTTTTAATAATAATGATTTTAAGGTTGTTTTTTTTTTAAAGGAATCAATACAATTGATTGACTAAATAAAATTTCTGTATATAAAATAGTAATAATTAATAAAATCTAAATATTTAAAATAAAGCTTCAGAAATCCTAGAATTTTGCTAAACTCAATAAATTCATATTGCCGATAGCACAATAATTCATTATATCGTTTGATTCGTCCTGTATAAAAACTCTTTGTATCAATATCTATTTGTGCTCGGTATATTTACTTGGGCAACGAAATTTCTGAAAATATTTTCTTGTTCTTGTCTAACCTATTTTTTCATTCTTCGATACCTATCGATATTCTGTTGTTATTAGAACTAATTAAATCCTTTAATTTATTTTTAGAGATTCAGGATCTACTGGAATGCTGCAATGTGCCATTCTTTTCTACTTACTACTGCAGCCCTCCAATTCCAAACACCCAGGATGGACGTTAAAGTGTTTCTTTTCTTCACTCATACTTGCAATATGGCCAGCCCATCTTATCCGAAAACTCTCTGGATATCAGTTTTCTTGTACAGTTTCACTCAACCTATGTTGGCTCTGATCCTCTGTAAGCTATTACCATGTAGAGGACCAAATTTCATTTTTAATGACGCTGTACAAATCGAAGATTTGCTTTTTATTTTATCGTAGCGCCCAACTTTCTCACACATATATTAATAAGGGTCTGACAATTGTTTCATAGATATTTAGCTTTGTTCATCTGAAGATTAATCCATTCATCAAATGCTTATGAAAGCCAAAGAAGCATTTTTTTACAGGCAAAGTTTTCTCTAAATTTCTACATTTATATCGTTGTTAGAAATCTGAAAACCTAGGTATGACAACTCTTGAACACTCCGGTCCTGCATTAAATGGGCGGGGAAGGGCAGGATCGTTGCTAATTTGTTTAACATTGTTACTTCTGTCTGGATTCCTTCTTTTCTTACTGCATATTTCAGAGCCAAGTTAGATATCAAGCGTGATAGATTCTTACCACGCCTTAGTGCCTTGTATGTATAAATAATTTCTGATGTTTGTGTGGCAGTTGAAAGGTTTTAACAATAAAAGCGATCCTGAATGCGTTTTTACGCAAACTAATTTTCAAATATTTTTTGGAGGGAAACCATCCTTTGCCTCAATCCGGAAGTGGTAGTGAGCCGCATGGTTCAATTCCTTGTTTAGTAGTAAATATAAATCAATAGGATGATCTCTTATATTTTATACAAAAAGATGGATAGAGGAAAGTAGAAAAAGGAGATAAGGATGTAGGAAGATAAATCTGATGAAACAATTCTTAAATCCTTTCAGTCATATCTCAAGCCAAATAAATAGCCTTCTGCAACCGAAACAATTCATTCGAAAACCATAGTCGAATCGGAGGGTAACTGAATGAATAATGAGGTTACTTCGAACTGGTGAAAATGTTTTTACATTTATTTGCTTTGAAATAACTTTTACAAATAGTTCCTCCTGTAAATCGAGTACCAGTTGTTGTTGTTTATTGTTGCTTAAAGGCGTAAAACCCTCTGTTCATCAACGCCTATGGCATGATAAAAGTAAAAAAAATGATAAAAATAAAAAAAATAATAATAAAAATAAAATAAAATAAAAATCGAAGAGGAGTTAATTTATAAAGAAGGCGATGTGCTTTTAAAAATTCAAATACTAATGTAATTTTAGCTTCCTCATCTGCGAGAGCTTCTGATAAATTTGGGGTCAGTCATGTTTATTATTGGCAAATAGTGAGCACATTCTTCAAAAATATGTTCAATCGTAAGAATGGGCTGACAATATTTGCACGCATATATATATATAAAAGCAATCTATGTACATGTAATTATTTGTAGCCAGTCCTGAGGTCATATTAAGTTCAATAATATTCAATATCAATTCAACATTGAAAATTGATGAATTTACAATTTTAAACCATAAAACGAACGTTATATTAAAAAAAATCAGCAAACAAATAGATCAAATGGATAATACAGGTATGTTTTATTTATAATGCATAAGAGCTAAAGGGATTACACTCCAGTTCTTTAACTCCCACAAAAAAACATTGATTTATTTGATACGAATTGACACATTTAATTCTGCCTAAAAAGCTTTTATCATTGATAACACATATGACAAATATTTGCACAAACCTTTACACTAATATGTAACCCATCAGTTTTTTATTTCTAACAAGGAACTCCGGAAATACCAAAATGTTTGTTGTATTTAAATTCGTTCTTAAAAAAATAACTAACTGCAAAGACGGCAGTATAAAAAAATTTGCAAAACCGTTTCAACTTATAATTATAATTGAGGAGAAGGTGGTTGGGGGTGCGGTCAATGAAAAATACAAATAAGTATGATTAACTTATTTGTATTTTTCATTGACCGCACCCCCAACCATCTTCTCCTCATTTATCATCCACGGTCAACTATCTCTCATAATTATAATTATAATTGTATTTATTTCTTTAAATTTATTTATTTAAGACCAGATCGGCCTCACATGATTGGTGAAAGAGGTACATCTTTTTTTTTTTTTTTATTTTAACAATTGATTATGGGGGTGGTATAGTCTCATAACAAAAGATACCCCTAAATATTTACCATGTTATAAATAGAATAAAATAATAATTCTTAATAAAAGATAAAAGTAAAGTTAATAACATAAACAATGACATTTATGGATTTAACAAAATAAATAATTGACTTCTAATAAAAAAAAAATAAATAAAGTGTTTTTGAAAAAAAAGATGAAGAGAGTGAGGTTCTTTGAAAAAAATATTATGCTTCTAGTAATTTTTTTTTTGAGAGGCATATTTTCTAAATTTTCTAGATTCAAAGAAAAATATATAACAAATACGGGTATTAAATTTCTATATCTCTACTATTTCTTTTTCATTTTTATTGAAAGTCATTACCTGAATTGATACATAATTCAACAATAAAAACCATTCATAACATCTTAACTAAATTTTAATTAGAAAAGGATCGCATGTTTTAGATTTCGAAAACACGAAGTAACCATAGCCTAATGCTGAAACATAAAGATCTTTAACAGGGACTGTTACAAAGGACTGAGCTCACTAAGAGCTATTAACTTCTCAAAAACAACATGGACACAGCACCAACAGAACAGACCCCCAACTGTGTGCATCCTACCTACTTCCGCCCTCTGTCCATTATAAGTTTTACATAATACTGATCTAGGAGCCACTAAAACGTTTTAATTATCAGTTCCTGGTTTGTTAGCAACATTAAATTTTCGGATAAGCTAATAAAAACGAGATATTTCAGTAACGACACGATAATTCGTGCTTATACTATCGCATTATTGGTTTTTTGATTAAGTGTTATATTCGATGATCTCGAATCTGAATATCAAAAGACGTAATAAAAGATAAGATTCTACTTCCTGGACTCCAGAAAATAAAAACTAGAATAACAGGAACTAAAAGAAATAAAACAGACGCATTACATTATGTTCTATTATTGTTATTGATATTCAGGAGTTTCTATGTGCAGAGTAATCGTTTTTCTACAGCATACAATAGAAAATAGTTCTCAGTCCTTCTTAATATTCATTCAAAATAAACAATATATTCGGGATTGTACAATGCTGTGGAAAATACTATGAACTAATGATATTAACTTTTATTATTATCACCAATCGTCTATATACCACGATGCTAAGATGTCTCCTAACTATATTTTCATAAATAGAGGCAAGTTATATAAAAAAAATAATGAATTATTTCCATTAAAATTATGGAAATATTAGTACATTAATTTATAAACTCAATTTATTAATCCCTTTGATGAAACTTTCAATTACATTTCACGGATTTACATGCTAGATTTTAATTTTAATTTTTCTATATTTTTGTTTGTTTTTTTAAGCTTTCCAATTATAAATTATACTTCTATGTTACTATGCTTTTTCCTTGAAATATGTATCCAGAAAATATCGCTCCTTTTTTCTTCTTTAGGTAATTATCAAATTCTAAAATAGTGTATATCTAGCCTTTCCTATTATTACTCAAAATGAAAGATGCGACAGTAAGGCTTTGAGAAATTTCGATAGTTCGAACATTTAAGCCCCATCATTTCAGTATAGAATTTATTAAGAATGAAGCATAGCTAATATGAAAGCTTGTTATATCAATCACACATTTCATTAAATAAAAAAGAAGAAAATAAAAATGATGAGAAAAAAAAAAAAAAAGGGATACAGAAATAACATTCACATACCCTCGAACAACATTGCTTTGTTTTACCACTTAATTCTCCTCATATATATTGTTGTTTTTATGGTGTGTTAATATTAATGCTGACAATATGCTTGGTCAATTATATACACATGGAATAAAACTGTTAAAATATGTGTTTATTATTAAATAAAAAAATTATGGGTTTAATGTTGTCTTAGTTTTTTTTTCCTGGATCATTTTGATTGATATTAAAAAATAAAAATATTTGAAGCTGTTTCTAAGAACACCCTGAAAAAAACGTTTTAAACTTTTTTTTCAGGGTGTTCTCAGATATAATGATATAAAGTCCATCTTAAATTCGAAATTTCACTTGCGTTTATACTGTTCACATCAACTTACACAGTAATTTTACAAAACTTTATTGGACTCTAGAGAACCTCTATTAAAAGGTGAATTTCGGTAAATAATTGTGATCATAATCATGATCTGAATATTTTTAAAAATATTCAGACCATGATTATGAAATTCATAGAATTCCGTTGATAAATTAAAAATTATGAAAATTATTATGTTTACAATAAAATCCCCCCCAAAAAAACCAATTAACTGTTTTTGTCTTATTTCACTAACTGCTCTCTTGGTCAATTAGCTGAGAAACACATAATTTTGCTGATGAACGCTCATTTCATTTTTATTTAATAAGAGAATATCATGACAGAGAGCCAATTAGCCACTATTATATATTTAAAAAGATGTTAATGCATACTGAATTAATTTCATATATCAAGCTTAATGGTTAGGTTTTCATAGTTAATTATAAATTTTGTAATCAGAATAGGTTTCTACTTTTTATGTAGATATAAATCAATTTTCAATAAGTGAGCTCTAATTTTAACTGCTTTTTGTCTACTTTTATTTATTTTTTTTGTAAATACAATCTTTTTGTTTATTATTGTGGTATCAAAAGTGTCCCAAACCTTACTTGCTTTAAAATAAAGAGATATTTCATCTGTAAAAACTTATGGATGTTATGATATTATAGTAAATATGTTAGAATATTATATAGAATATAATTATTTTTCAAATTTCCGTGGGCTACTGTCCGTCCCTACTGGATTTTTCAGAAAAACATAATCATTAGTATTTATTTCGATGTCTTAGAGTTATATCTTCGGTCTGCATTTATGTTATCTTGTCTTTTCCTGTGACTAATGTGTCCTTGGAAGGGGACTACTCACTTTAATCAATGTGATAATGGTCCTTTATTATTGAAAGGTTGCTTAATTACTACACACACAATCTAATTTCCCATTTTTGTAAAATTAATATTCTAGTAAAAGGTTAATTTGTTCATTAATAATATTTTGAAAATCATTGAGGCCAAAAATATAATAAATCTTTGAATTTCAAATGCTACGGACACTTAATTACATCTTTTTAATCATGTGAAATGAGGGTTGCATAAGTCGGTATAATATATATTTTTAGAGTATTACTCCAGCTAAAACCAGGAATGCTTTTGGCATTCTTGAGATAAGAGCAGTTCAAATATTTGTATTTCACAAATGACGTTTCAAATAAAAAAGGTTTACTAAACTTAAAAATTCAAAAAGTTTTTTTACGATCGTCAGTTTCTCTTGATGATGTAATTTTCGAGACCAAAAGACCTTGTGACAAATCAAAAACACTCCTACATTTTTAAAAATTTGACTTAAAAAAAAAACACCTGAGATAAGTTATCAGGTAAACATCTTGATAACATTCGATCTCTCGTTATTTTATTTTCATTGATTTGATATATCAAAAAAAGGATTTTGAAAGAAAACTTATAAAAAACGAAAGTTTATAGCCTGAAGAACAACGCTAATATCAACTTTGAATTCACCAATAACAGTGTTTCCGGGGTTTGTGTTGTTGATGTTAAACCTAATTCGATTTTGAAACCTACATTCGCAGTGCATCGAAATCTTATATGGTACACTTACTGTTTAAAAAAAAATTAAAATGGTACGAACATTAATTCTTAATTATTTTATTACTGCTAGTGCTTGTAGGTTTGGAAAAGATTTATTTTGCTTATTGTTTGCATAATGAACCAGAGATTTGAAGCTATGTTACATCCACAAGTATTTAATTAATTTTTATAAAAATACGAAATTTGTCCTTCCATAAATAGAATTACTTGTCACCAACACTGTATCTTTGAAACTATTTTGAATTTAAGAAGTTCATAAGGAGGGATAAACTTTTCATTTATTTCAGGCAGATGTGGTTTTCTTCAGCTTTTTTAATAATCAAGTAGTATAAATTGTATAATTTATAAAATTAGAAGGAAAATTCTCATTGTTTAAGTATCACTTTCTCAAAATGTTTTAGAAAAAAAAAACTGTTGCCAACATACAATGTATTGGATTTTTGGTTTATTATTTCTATAATGAACCTTTTAACCAACCTACAAAAAAAAAATCAGAATTCCCTCAAATTTTAGGTTCAAGATTTGCAGTATCCAAAACCCCAACAAAAAGATAATTAATTATTTGCTAATTACAGAGATAATAAAGTTATTAATTCCTATAATAATCTCCTTTTTTTAATGTAGTATAATTTACATAACTAATAAGGAATAATAACGAATCCATGTTTGAAAAATATGCTATAGTGAGTGTATGGTGAAGTTGGTTGGGCCTATGGAGATGAGAGAAAATGCAAAGCACAAAATAAGATACCACATAAAACTCAGACACCCCGATACTTTCACTAATAAGTGAACCACCTTCCTTTTGTATACCTATGGCTCCTTATAGGACACATTGAAAGGTATCCTTCTATTCTGGGCATTATTGAACTAGATATTCATATGAGTCATTGAAAGTCCATTTTCGAAAGTATTCTGAAAAAATTTTTTAGTATGTAAAATTATCATATTTCCACGTTATGTGAATGTAAGATGCTTATATTTTTTTAAAAGTGAAATATATAAGTCCATTCCTCTAGTAATTATTAAAATACTGTAAAATTCAATTCCTCGTTTTATTAATTACTCAGTTTTGAATCGTTTGTCTAGGAGTATTTTGGTCCCTGAAAGAGAGTTTTATATTCTTAATTATTTACTTTAAGATATAGATTTTTACTAGAGATAGCATTATTGAACAACAAAACAACTTTTATAATTAATAAGGAGCATAGTAATTAAATGAAACCTTATTTACCTGTTAATTTCACCTTGGACCAGAACAGGAATGATAATATAAAATATACAATACTAAATGAAACATTCATAAAACAACAAGCAAATCAATTAAACAAACACTTAATGTTGAATCTTTATGACATTATCTCATAATAAACTCTTTTTTTAATTTTTCTGAAACCTCTCAGTCGATTAAATGTTCTCTACGTCCTTATAAAGGTAATTTATAAAGACCTAAGAAATATTCTCAGTGTATAAGTATCACTTTCTCAATTTTTTTTTAGAAAAAAAATTGAAATTTCCAACGAACAATGCATTGGATTTTTGGTTTATTATTTCTATAAAGAACCTTTTAGTCAACTTACAAAAAAAAAAATCAGAATTCCCTCAAAATTTAAGGTTTTACGTTTCAAGATTCGCGTATCTAAAACCCCAACAGATATTTAACTATTTGCTAATTACAGAGATAATAAAATGAATAATTCAGATAAGAGATCGATAGTGTAATAGTTTAAGTGTTTTTTATTTTTTTATAAATGATTACAAATGGTGATGTCAGCATTCAGTACTGTTGAATCTTGGCAACACTGATAGTGGGATAAACCTGGAGGGCGCAAGCAGGCAGAAAAAGTGAAACCAAAATAGCGGGCATTATGTCCCTTTCATGGGCGTGGCAGAGGAGTAGGGGAAGATTACCAGCCAATCACTGGCTGGCTTTTGAGTTAGTTTAAATTACAATACCTTATTCACTTCAGTGTAAATTTTTCTTCAATAAAATTTGGCTTCACTTATACTTTGGAGAAGAGTAGGTTTAGACCATCCTTCCAGGTCATAATCATATGTTGTGTTGTGTATTTATGGTTCTGTTCTTATGTACTTATAATTATAAATAAATTAGTTTCAGTTTGTGAAATTATAGTATTCTATTTTCTAAATCCCTACATACACAAAAACTACCGAGGTATTTTGTTTATACATATATATACTTCCACACTTTAGAAATTAGGTGAATCCCTAGATGGTCTTCTAACTCAATAAGTCAATCCACGGGTTATATAAGAAAATAAATTATAATATACCACAGTCGGTTTCGACACAAACATGGTAGTTCAGTACCTTCCAACATAGCAAAACAAAATCATCAATCAATTTTATACTCTATACTCCGACCTATCTGGACCTACGGACTTGAACTTT
>NW_027109834.1:354099-355083 GCF_000696795.3 Halyomorpha halys
ACATATGTCCCAGAATAAAGTTATTTTTTCATTTCATTTCATTTCATTTTGTTCATTTTGTTTATTCTTTTGTTTGTATATATTTTAAGAGTTTTATTTATTTATTTATTTTTTTATTATTTTAGTATGTATGAGATCTTTCATCACTATTACCTATAACCCACAACTGTGTGGCACATTGTAATATTTATCAATAAATAAAAAGTATTATTTAAAAAAAAAAAAAGAATTAATATTTCCATCCTAAAATATCGAGAATTATACCTGGAATTTTAAAAGTCTTAATTAAACGGTTCCTGAATGTGGTACTATTAGGTGAAATAAAAAATGTGAAAACGCCGGAGCCACTAAGCGCGTGTTTGCTTTAGACGTCATTAAGGAGCTGTTAGGGGGAAATAAGAACATTACTCAAGAGAACTGTACTGGGATTAGGGTAGCGGTTCCCGGGCCCAATTAGCCGACCAATCAGGGCACCCGCTACTAATTCAATATGGGCGCACATCGCTTCCCGCTCAAATTGAAATTCGTTAAGTAACATGGAGGCATTATAGCCCCTGCCCCACTTTCGCGGAACAGCTCTCTTCGAGGAAATTGGGCCAATTTCAGATGGAAACAGGGCCAGTCGACCAATAGCAGATCATTTATATGGTTCGCCAACCTCGGCTATCCGCCCGGACATACCGTTGGAAAAAAATTTACGGCTGGACGTTTGGTATGGGCAGGGAAAAAAAGACCGAAAACCATCCAGAATAATGTTCATGACCTGGTGTTTGAGACCTGTTCGTTAGCGATAAATTAGCCGGACGGAATCCCTTGCCTTGAAGATTGCTGTCAGGTGTTTTTCAGGGTCCAGTTTGGTAAGACTGTGAAATGCGGCTGACCAGCTTCATTTAGGATTTATCACACACGGAAACAGATTCTAGAAAACTGAGCAATCAAGTATTTTACTATCCACAAACTACATTTTATCCTTCACTTCCATAT
>NW_027109834.1:355203-411754 GCF_000696795.3 Halyomorpha halys
TTTTTGTAGGTAACAAGTTTATGGACCCTCGCTTCTAAACTTTTCTTCAACCATTCTTCTTGCATACAATCTTGTAGCTGTACTACATACCTATTACATACATATTACAACCTCCTACACTCAAGGTTAATGTGTATTCAATGAGAGGGCAGTATATATTTAATCCCACCATTCATAAATAGAAAAGATTAAAAATTAAATACATAAATAGAGTAAACAAAAAAGTAATCTGATAAATAAATTAAACATAAACATAAAACATAAATACAATTAAAACATAAATTTAAAGTATAATGAAATTTTAGGTAGATAAATAATATTAAAATAAGTAAATAACTGCTGCCATGAAAATTAAAGTAAATCTACCAAAACAAAAAATTAAAATAAATCATATGGAACAAAATCATATCTATATTTTGACAAGTTGTTAATAAAAATTTATCATAGGAACATCTCATGTAGATAAGTAAAATTTTAATTGAAAAAGTTGATTTTTAATAACCATTTAATAGAATAAACAAAAGTTTTGAAATAAACCAAATAAGACTTTGGTTTTAGTATTTTAATTTGTCAAAAAACCAATCAAAAGTATATATACTATCGATTCTAAATTCACTTTCCACGTAGCTCGAGAAATAATTTATTAATAGGCTGTGTTGAAATGGAATTTTTATTAAATGTTAATTACAAAATTAATTTAAATTTTGCGATAGTAATCTTGTTTCTCTTGGTAGTTTATATTTCAATTTATAATTAATGTTTGAACGGAATCTCCTATATTTTTTTTAATGAATTTACTCTATTCCTAATCTCATCTTAGGACGAAATGGTATCAGTAATGATCATTGAAGGGAACAAGAATATTAGATTGGTCGCGAAAAACACAAACCACAGTCTAATTATATTATAATTAGATATAAAGGATAATTTTTTGCAATTTAGTTTGCCTCGAATGAAAAATTTTTGAATATTAATTGCCAAGGGACAAGCTATTTCCTTCGTTTGCAAGTTTATCTGCTATAATTCTGGCCCTTCGTGTTATTCATCCTTATTTATTCCTAGAAGTGATAAATTTATTAACTCCTCTTGTTCCGCTTAAATAGATTATGAACTGACTATAAAAATAACTGTGACCAAAGACCAGTCAGATTATATTTCAAAATCTATAACGGGTGTGGAAGAAAATATCCTAGGGTATTAATTAATCTCTGTTAATAAACACATTTTGACTGCAGCTATTCGAACTCCGTTGACAGAAGCTAATCCTATAATAACAGATTAATCTCATAGCGAAAGCTTCCACGGGTCAAAGGAATTCTTCCAAAACTAGTCTAACTAGCTCATATTAATATTTCAATAACAAGCTGGCCACTGATACACCTGTCTACAACAGAATTTATAAAATTAATAGTTCGAGAAGGAATTTACAAACATAATAAACAAAGTATAGCGTAAACGTCTCCTAGGACTAGGATGGATGAAATACGGCCTATGCAGACTTGTGGTCCCACAGTTTGGCAACGATGGACAATAACCTGACTTATTGTATAAAAAAAAAAAAGTTTTCTTTCTATTTTATTACATCATGTAAAAATATGTAATTTATACATGTCCGATCACGGATTGATTAGTATGCTGTGTAATGTAGCAACCTGATGTATTTGGGCAGCATGAATGAAGAAAGTATTTCTCTCTCTCTCTTTTTTAAATTTAATTAATAACCTTTTAGTTACAAAAAGAAATTAAAATTATATTATCTAGAAATTAACATCAAATAAAATATGAACGACCATGGGTTCAGTAGTAACGAAGCACTGTTTTTAGATCAACGGATAAACAAGGAAGATCACACTCAATCGCTAGATATTTCCCGTATTAAAGGTACCTACTTTATCGGGCTTGGAGGCCCCAGGAGAGCTCTAAGTGGGCCCTGGAGGGCTCCTTGAATCCACACTCATAGGTACAATTGCGCAGGGGTGGCAAACTTTTCGTTATAAAAGATTTACTGTTTATCTTGAAAGTGTGTCGCGATCTACTTGTCATAGGCGTAGTCTGAGGTGTGAGAAGGGTTGTCAAATGGTCACTGTGGTGCATTCCAGTGAGGTATGGGTATATTCGATGCCACTTCTCACCTGGTGTATCTAAAGGACAGGATGACCCTGTCACTCAATGGATTAAGTAGGATAGGGGGTGGATTTTGGGCCCTCAGGTACCCTGCAACTATGACCATATATAAAGGTGTGATCTTGGGAATTCTGAGGTACACATCCCCTGCGTGAAGCAGAAACCTCACGCAGACACAAAAGAGAAGACTGGCCACCATATAGAGACTGGCTCTGCTGAGGGTCACGAAGACATACACAACGGTGTCACATGAGGCAGTGCAGGAGCTGGCCGGAGCGATGCCCCTCAGGGAGGATGTCCTTAAATATGAAGTTAAGAGGCAGGGACTAGAAGCGCTACCGGAGGAGCTCCGAGAGAGGATCGGTGAGACTCCTAACTTATGGAAGAAAATACTGCGAGAGGACTCAATACAGAATTGGAATGGACGGTGGGTAGCAAGCCAGAAGGGCGCTACTTTGAGAAAATTCTTCCCTACCGTTCTTTCTAGATTGAAGGCTAAATGGGTCCTCCCAGACTGTTGGGTCTCACAGATCCTAACAGGACAGGGGAAAGCTGCAGAGCTTTGGAAAGAACATCGACTCCCGGTGCCCAACGTGTGGAGTTCCTGAAACAGCAGAAGACGTAATAATAGATTGCTCTGCCATGGAAGGACACCGAGCCAGACTGTCGAGAACGACCAGGATTCACGCCCTCGCCGAGTCGGACTTTCCCTGGTTGATGGAAAAAGAGAGTTATCCCTTCTTCAGGTAGTTCATTTAATTATGGATGGTCCATACAAGGAGGTGGTGGGCCCCACTCATTTCATGATGGGAAGGGCTTGACCGCCCAACATCGGCGAGCCACCAGAAGAAGAGGAAGCTAACCCAGATTGAGACCAGGAGGGCTGGACCAGCCTGGTAACTGCAGGGCCCTGTTTCATAATAACGTACAAACTAATACTATTAGTCTTGTAGATTCATCTTAATTCAATTACATTGACTTGTACAATAGTAAGTAGTACTTTAGTATTTTTTAATTTCTGTAATATCACTAATACTCCTTCCTATCATGAAAAAAATAAGAATTAGTTTATAATCTTAATTTTTTCTTGAGACTGGTAACGTTTTAATAAATAATTCAAATTTTATCCATTATAGTCTCAAAACCTTTTATTTCTCTTATAAGTCCGACGTTTCGGCCAATCCGGCCATCTTCAGGGACAATCTACTTAATACAACTTTGAAACCATATAATTTAAACAACTCTAACTTCAAGCAGGCTATTCTTCCCAGGTCAAAAATATCAATATCTAATTAGTTAAATATCACTTAAAACAAAGTCAAAATCATTCATCAGCAGACACTATTTCTTAAACTTTTATCACAACTTTAATAAAAGTTTAAGAAATAGTGTCTGCTGATGGTTTTGGAAGTTAATAGCAGAGTGCCTTATATTACATGAGCCGGGAAGAAAAAAAAGGCACTTATTTCACCCCCATTTTTGATTACTTTAATGAAAACTATGTATAATTACTAGTCAAAGCTGATCACACAAGATATCACAACTTTAATAAAAGTTTAAGAAATAGTGTCTGCTGATGAATGATTTTGACTTTGTTTTAAGTGATATTTGACTAATTAGATATTGATATTTTTGACCTGGGCAGAATAGCCTGCTTGAAGTTAGAGTTGTTTAAATTATATGGTTTCAAAGTTGTATTAAGTAGATTGTTCCTGAAGATGGCCGGATTGGCCGAAACGTCGGACTTATAAGAGAAATAAAAGGTTTTGAGACTATAATGGATAAAATTTGAATTATTTATTAATAAGAATTAGTATTATTACGATACTAGTTTCTACACTTGTACTATGAACTAATACTATTAGCTGTCATTATGAAACAGGGCCCAGGAGACACCCAGACGGATGCAGTTGTCAAGGTGCAGCTCCATCAGTAAGGCGCTAAACCTAGCGCTGGGCTGCACCACAGGAAAAAAATAAATAAATAATAATAATTTAATAATTGAATAATTAATAAAAGGATACATTTTTTTTTTTTAAAAATGATGATCCTTGGGAGCAGTGGCATGCGCAAACCTTACTGTATGCTATTATTAGTTAGTAACAATAATATTTTTTTATTACATATCAGAGATATAATCTTCCAGAAGATTTGTAGTTTTTGAGCTTTTCGAATAATCAAATGAATTTTTAAATCCAGAATATTGCATACATAACTTAAAAAGAGAACAACAATTAATAATTTCAGATTCGTAGGCATTGTCGTTTGAAAAATAATTGTTCTATTTTTAACCAATCAACAAAATCTAATTGAATGAAAACTTTTCAGTTCCAAATTTTTAATATCATACAAAGTGAAGTATTACCTCTAAATCTCTTAGAAAATGAACAGATGTTGCCTTTTCATTAAAGCCAGTAATTCATTGTGGAAAGATGAAGTAGCCTGTATTGTTATTTCCGTCCTTGCCCTATTGTCGAAAGAATTTTTAATATATTAAAATTCTCTTTTCAATATTCCTTTGTCTAAAAATTACGTCGTACTGAAATATATCTATGTACTTACGTACCTACGTAAAAACTACAACAATAATTATTTAAAGAGCCAAAAAACTTCAGGAGAATTTAAAGAACATAGATAATTATTAAAAATATTTATTAATTCAAAGTAGAATTTACTCTGTTGCCTTAACACTAATGGTAAAACTAAGTTTAGATGTCTCTAACCAAGGAATCATAATTAGGTTTATATCCTGACAAAGATAACAATAATGAGCTCCCGGGTTGCGTCCGGTGACAAGTGTAACACGTAAGTCAAAATGTATTGTGCTGTTTCGGGAGTGTCAGGCTGTCAGAATTCTAGGGATTTATGACATTTGCAAATTCCCAGAATGCATTAAAATATTGCTAGAAAGTTTTGTCTTGTAATATCACTTCAAAATTCATGGCACACTGAATTCCATCGTAGACATTGGGAGCGATAGACGATCGACCTAAACTGACCTCGCGATCGACCGGTTGATCGACTTGTTGGCCACCCCTACAGTAGCAGAATAAATAATTATCTTCCATAGCCTGATTCTAACTCAGATCTTTAGAGTTATAGTACCTTACACACTAAACTACTCCACTATCTGATGATACTGCTATTAATAATATATTATTATTCATTATTATTAATGAATTATAGGCATTGAAAAGAAATAATTGATATTATATTTACATTAACTACTAATATTATAACTATTAATATATGCCATAGAATATATAGTACCAATAGCTTATAATATTACTACATAGTTACATATAATAAATAGTATAAATATAGAAAAATGTATATCCATATATTAATACACCATTGTTTCCTTGATATTAGGCTGAAATTAATTGCTTAATTTATTTTTTTATTTGAAAATAGCTTGTGGCTAATGATTTTGGTTTATTATATCCATTAATTACTTACCCTATAGGTCTATATCACAGAGTACTTAGCTGTTACGGAATTTTAGCCCATAGATCCTTGATACTTGTAAGCCGATAGATCAAAAGGTGAACAGATCTAGAACGACGTATAATGTTATTCAAATTTAAATGTTAATATTTCTTGCCTATTAGAAAACCATGGTATTTACCTTTTAATAAATTTGTAATTGAACTTTATATGCCAATAAAATAGTGAGTAATAAGTAATAGTAAAATTGATTCTAATATAATCCGGCGTTATAAGGTTAACGCTTGAATAATTTATCCCTAATCTATTGATGTTGATAGTTCACTGCGTCCTATTTAATATGAGTCTGATAGAAACTAATCAAATGCCTCTTCTATAAATCCCTTTCTCGTTTTCGTTTAAGAACTCCCGCAGAACAGCTTAAATTGGTCATAATTTTGTTTATAATACCAACAGGCCTGATATAATATTTTATTGGAATTCAATTGCAGTAAAGGTCACGTGTGTAAGGGTATAAATAAAATTTCCAAAGAGGTATTCGCAGACAAGTATCTGGAATAAAAAATGGATGGAAACACTTTAAATTTTTAATAAAAAGATGTTTTTTTTTGTAAAAATAATTGTATGCTAATTTGGGATAACGAATATCATAACACATATACCAATGTTTATTCAGTAGAATTTATTGAAAATAAGATTTTTAAATAAAATTATTCTTGAATTATATTTTCAATGTAGAAAAAAAATCCTAGGGCAACATTCCAACTTCAGGTATAACATACCTAATTTAATGAAATATTAAAATTTAATTTCAGATTGATATTATTTAATTATAGTAAGCTATGCAAATATTTATCGACGATGTTTTTATAAACAAGCCATTTGAATCACCATCTATGCCAAAAAGCAAACTGAATGCATGAAAAATTAACCTATTTTTTAGGCCTCTTAATATGCAGATATTTTATACACTATATAAATGCTATAACGCTGTCAGAATGGATACATTTGCCATATGAGATAACTTTGGTCTAATAAGAATAATCTCCAACAACACATTTACTATATCTTTTAAAATCAAAACCAAAATCAGTCCCGCGATATCCCGTGAAGGGTCTAATCCCTATTACCTACCTTTATTCGTGTAATGTAGTACAGATAGCAAAATATCAAAATGTTTTTCTCTTTCAAGAAAAGATTCATTGGGTTAAGCTTAGAATTTTATAAGGTATATTCGGCATAAAAACTTTATGTTATATACGTCAGAAAAAATATAAAATAAGGTAAAGTAAGAGGAATAGTTAAACTGATAAAAAAAATTATTTTAAAAACTTTTTTCAGCAGCCAATCATGTCCTCCTTGTATTTCTCTGTTTGACATAATTTTTGGTCAGATGTATTTGAAAGGTAAGGAAAATTATGTAGACTTTGTGTTTTTCCAACATTTCAAGCGCATTGATGTCATGTTAAAGAGGAGATGGAATATTTTTAGATTTTATAAGTATATATTCAATTTAAAGTACAGAGATATCAAGAAATGTTATCTGTTCACAATTGTTGCCTAAGTATCAAACAATTAAGCAATTATGTTTCAGGTACAAAAATATCAGATAAAAAGAGTAAATTACGTAATAGGTAAGTACGTATACAAGTTACCGGATAAAGGGTAAATAATAAAAATCATCTAATTTTTAATCTCGTAGTTGTGTATATTTTTTGTAAGGTTGTTTATTGATTTTCGGTATTCATAAGGCCCTTCATAAACTACTGTTTCAATTTTTACTTTCAACACATATCTTTATCCATAAATAGTAATAAAAAAAAAGTTGAAGAAGGAAGATATAAGTGAAATAACAATTTTGATGATCTAAGTGTTTATTACCACAAATCCAAAACAATAGCAAACAACTATCGTAATATCGGAACCTAAAACTGTAATATTCAATGAATAAATAATGATTGGACGCTGAAAAGCCTGTCATTAATAACCAGTCCGCTTAAAAATGTATTTCGATAAAGAAATTTCTACATTCTTTAGTTTCCTAGATATTTTAATAGGAATAAATTGAATGATTAACTGTAATTTAATTTGGGGTCTTATGAAGGTCAGATTTTACTTATTCGAAATTGTAGAATCCGTTATTTCAACATCTTCGCCAAGCTGATTCCTATTAGAATTGATTTTCGTTATTCATAAGGCCCTTCAGAAACTACTGTTAAAGTTGAATTAAAAAAAAAGTTGAGGAAGGAAGATATAAGTGAAATAACAATTTTTATAATAAACTAGATTAATAAATTTAAAATAGGATTTGATGATCTAAGTGTTTAATACCACAAATCCTAAATGTTTAATTGAAAGATTAAATGTAATTTAATTTGGAGCCTTATGAAGGTCACATTCCACTTATTCAAAATTGTAGAATCCGTTATTTCAACATCTTCGCCAAGCTGATTCCTATTAGAACTGGAATCAGGCCAGAACAGGAAAAATATTTTAATGAATATTTTTATGTGTTGCAGACAAGAATAAGCCTCTAGGCTACCATACAAATGACTCCATTTAGGAGCGGATATTCAGAAGTGAGAATCTATAACAGTTTTGGTCACGGAGGTGAAGAAATCAGACGGTCCCTTTTAGTTTTGGAGGAGAAGACAAATGGTTGGAAAGTTTCTAATATCTATAATCGGACTGGTGGAGCCGGAGAGGCGTGGCTCGGCTGATGGTCAGGGATCAGTCTAATTCATCCCGAGTCCTGAGGGGGATGACCCTGTCAGTCCTCAACCAATCCGGCCTGGAGGGATTGATGTCCAGGACATTCCCGCATATCTTAGCAATCAGGCTCCCTATCAAAACGATATTAGATGTCACAGTTACAGCAGATTAAAAGAAAAATAAAGTGTCAAAAAAGAAGATTTGGTGAAAAAATAAATGAAAAAAAAGACTGACTTTACTGACACTCTAAATTTTTTTTTGTAGGTTATATTTGACTGAAAGGTTTGCTGAAATAAATATTAAAGTCTTCTTCCGCCAGGTATAGATTTTTCGCATAAAATGCCTGTATTTTAGCATACAAATCAGGTATGAGTACTCCCAGTGTACTAACTCCATCAACTTAAAATGCTTATTGTATAAAAAGCACGATAAAATATACCTAATACTGGGCCACTTTGAATCTGAGATATAAATTATGTATTTGTGGTTGTTTAAGTGTATTTGAGTTAATTTTTATCGGTTACAAATCCAGTACATGTATAATTCTTTGCTATCACCTGAAAGAGCTAAAATCCATCTTTGCATCAGGACTAAAATATTTGAATCCAATCAATGTTTGGACAAGAAATATAAGTTTCAAGTTAAATTGTATTGTAAATTGCTTGTATATATTTTATTTTACTTTACGTTGTTTGTTATTTTTATTTTGTTTTTTATGAAAATTTAATAAAATTCCTTATTCATTCATTAAATAATTCTCATTAAATGATGGGATAGTACGCATTGATATGAAAAACAGTTAATGAATTCTGGGGAAGATTTTTTAGTTACCTACATAATCATATAATATTACTACTGATAGTTGACGATATCTGGACTTTTTTCACTATTTTTCCTTAAAAATTTATTGTATTTTCAAGGCAGCTTTAAGAAAAGTTAAAATTTTTTCCTTTTGTTGGATTAAGTAAATTTTGTAACAATTACCTGGATGTTAAACCTTTATTACCCGAGCAAATTTAAATCTAATTAAAAATTGTTTGTACCTTCAAAGATACTGGTGTCCTCACATTCTAATGCCAACAAGAAATTTTACATTAACTAGATTTGAAGAAAACAAAATGTAACATTGTCTTACATTTTAAATTAAAAATAGCTTAATATTTGTAAGATATGAAATGTGCCATATAGGACAGTTTTACGTTCTTTTGATTTTATCAAAATTCGATATTGATCAAATGGAGACCCTATGAGCTATAAATGGTTTTCATGATTTTTGCGCAGCCAGACTAGTATTGCCATCATAGATTTTTTGAAAAATCTGGACGTTATGGAAAAATCGAGTTTATTTGGGCTTCTGCACCCCGAAAAACATGGTAATCAGCCATCTTGTAGGTATGTTTTATGAATGAATGATGCAATCACACACTTAATAAAGAAAGTGTAAGAGGTGTCTTTGATTCAAAGGAAAAGTTTGATCATTTATTATTAAGGACTTAAATTGTACAGCAAACAACGATTTGCGAAAAATTTGTACCGAAAATGGTATTCTTTAACATACCTATCAGTCAAAATTATCTTATCAAATTTTTGGACCTTTGTGATATAAAAAACATAAAGATTTCCGTTCTAAATAAAACAGAATCATATTATTTATGTTAGAATTTTTCACCAACGCTTCGACACTTTAGTTTTAGAATTTCTCTAACTCCATCTACTGGAATCAGAGTGGAAAGATTTTTTTTTAAGTAGGACCCAATCCCCTAAATCTAAATACTCGAATTAGATTTTAGTCATATTTAACCCCCAGATCTTTTCGAAAATAATATTTAAAAACATGGACATGATCGTATACACATAGATATATATTTTTGGCTATCGTATTGTCATTGTCTATTTCAAAAGTCCCTTTAGTCCAATAAATGGTCGGATTACTTTTATTTTCCGGATTTTTTTTTAGTTTGGATTTATATTAAATACTAAATTTGAGACCTAGGTAGTTTATTTTACAACAGGATGTTTATTTTATTCATGAAAAGCCTTTAAACTTACGTTAAGTTTTCCTTACAATTATATTAATTTGCTAATATAACATGATTTAATATTATTTAGTGTACATATTATATGAACATTTAAGAGAAAAAAACGTTATACATCATTTCATGAGAATTGTTTTCAAATTTTTGATAGTTATATTATTTTTCACTGGCTAACAATTTTTTTTAAATTAAAAACTTTATATTTAGACAGTTGCAAGAAACACCATTCGAAAAATGGAGTTTAACTTTTTTTTCTCCTGATCCTTTTATATAAAAAAAAAATTTTTTTCTACATATTTACTTACGAATAGTCGCTTATAGTTTTCAAAATGGAACCATAATATAATTCGATCACTTTACATAGGTGTTTAATAATAAAATATTACTTTAGGTTAGAAGTTAAACAAGGTATAGGGTATGCAAACTCTATGAAGTATGTTTGCTGGTCTTTGGGAAACCTTTGGCAAAAATTAGTGTGCAAATGTTTTGTAAACTTGATGAATACTTGAATAATAATAAAAAATACATATTTTTTCATATTCTTTACGAAGTTACTTAATGTAGTTTAAGCCATGAGTTATTTGCAAATATATACAAACAACGAAATGTACACCTTTGTAAGTCAGTAATCCAAATAGCCTAATGACACTCAATCTCGGAATGTGCATAAAGGAGATAGAGCTGAAGGAGCCTAATAGATTAGCGACTACTTGGGAAAGGCAGGGAGGTAGAAGGTAGGTAATGGGAGGACAAGATAGCTCTGCAATTTGCCAGCCTCAGGCGGCGGTGGACCATTACCTAACAGCACTCAACGCCAGGATAAACAAGAGCAAGAATAGTAGCTGGGGTGAATAAGGCTGCGACAAGTGTGAGTTAGTGCGAAGGTGTAGCACCAATCAGCTGCCCGGGTCCTGGAGCCCCGGTCACGATTCCGATTTATTGGGAGGCGGCTCTTCAAGCCAATAGCGTCACTCACTATCTCTTTGCTCTGCTCTGCCGTAGCTACACTCCAAGGGCTCATCGGTTATGGCTTTTTGTCGATGCAGGCATAACTATGTCTCGGACCAAAACAGTATTTAGAATCCTTAGATAATTTTATGTTTGTGGACCGCCCTTTAAATTTGTTCATAACAAATAAAATCCTGCTCAGTTAATCTCTTTTCTCGAATATGTTTTGCTCATATATTTGTTTCTTAACTCATCACTCAAATATTTTAATAATTAATGTTATTGGACAACGATCAGAGATTAGTTTAAGTCTTATCGAGGAAATTCCTGCATAGATTGGATTTCTATCCTGTTCTTTGCTTCTCTGCAAGTCAACTCCAAAGCAACAAAGAAAACTTCGTTCAAATACCTCATTCAGTTTCAAATAGCTCTTCTCTGCATTTATAACAACAAGCTTTTTAGAGGGGCTCTTCTTCTAGAGTAATAGCTAACGTTGGGGGTTGTTCCTTTTGAGTCCAAAAATTATACTATCGTATTTGCTCATTGGGGGCAACGGTAGCAGTGTGGTAACGCTGCAGTCTACCATTCTATAGGTTGTCAGATCGAATCCCGGTCCCACCCGGGATTTTTTTCAAGCACTAAAATAATGCAAAACTCAAAACCTCCCCCAGGACATTTGAGAGGCCCATTAGCCAATGGGTGGCACTCTAAAAAAAATAGGTGTGGGAGTTACGACCCCACCCAACGAAAAAAACACGTCAAGAAACGCGCGATGTCGCGAAAATACATCGCGAGGATTTGGCCTCCATGGTATTGTTGCCCATACAATAATAATTGCCTCATATATCTCTTGAACCAACTTCAGGTTCAAGATATGAAAGCCATGACCGTGTGGCATATTCTAACGTAACATATTTTGTAGGAAATTAGATAAATCCAAATTTCCTCCCATTAACTAATCCTTTTTTTTGCTAATATTGTATTTAATGTTTGGGCAGTGAAATGCAATTGTATTCCAAATTTCCTCTAATATCAAAACGTAGTATAGAGCATCGACCTATAATGGACCTTACCCGCACCACCTCTTGTCTTCTTTACCACTCTAGTCCTTATCATCTAAATCTCCAGGAGATGCAAGTCTTCCTCACGGTGTTCTTCCTTCTACCTGCTTCTCGTAGGTCCTTTAAGCGATTCTGTTCCCATATGTATTAAGAGAAAGTGCCAGAACCCTCTTAGCTAGGGTTCTTCCAGTATGTTTAACATCAGTTTGATTTCAAAGTTGGCTCAGATGTCAATATTGGGAATCCTGTACGGTCCATAATTTCCGAAGATATCGCATCTCCATGAACTGAATCACCTTATGAGCTTTGATGTGAGGATTCCAAGGTAGTAATAAAATTATTATATTTATTGCACAAATAAAGACAGTGGTGTACTTTTAAAAACGTTCTCAGAATTTATAAATGAAGTCTTGTTAGCTTGATTTTGCAAACTTTATATGAATCAGCTGAGTACGAAATGATGTAATGATGAAGTTCTCTTACTATATTTGTACAAATACTGTAAAAAGGCAAATCATCGCACTTTGATCAAATATTTGGCTATCAGATTAGTAATGGACACTTGGAACAATGATAATGCCTAGTTTTCTTAATCTTTTACCAGAAAAGAACTTGTATCAACTAATTGATAGTTAATGACATGATTAGCAATATGGCCGACAAAAGAGTGGAGAGTTGGACCCGTTTGTTCCTAATGATTCAGAAATTAGGACTTCTCGAAGCAAATCCAATCGATGGCCTCTCATTTGGAATGTAAACAGAACAATTATAACACATTTACCGCTAACAGTCAACAATCTATCATAATCACAGGGTCAATGAAGATACACGAGACAAGGCAACTCGTTATTTTGATAGGCCTGTTATTATAAAATATTTTATATTTCATTCTAAATGTGTGTTAAGTATAATATAGAAATGTCTATATACGTATTCAGCTAATTCTCAGCGAAAGATTAGTAATTTGGGAGTTATTGCTCCAGCACTTCTAAAGTTAAAGAATCTTTGTTTCCTTAGGGGAAAAAAAGAAAATTGACTTCTGAATTTGCTTTGTCAACTTGACTACAATGAAATTTAAGAAAAGACAAAATTACCTGCTACCATTGATCCAATTTTGATGACATTGACAACGTTATGCGGGTCGGTACCTGAATTGTCCAATCAATTATAATCAGTTCCATCTACTTGTTTTGTACGCGAAAATGTATTTTTCTTGGCCTAAATTTCAAAAACAACTCTTCTTCAACAATAAATTTATCAATTTTTATCCACCACTATTCCTCTGCAAAATTTGTTTTCTTTACACTGGTATCCTGAATTTCATTCTCAAATGAAAAATCATCACCTCAAAATATAGATATTTATCTAGACATTTTGGATAAGCTAACCAATATACATTTTTAGTTCGCACTTAGGAGTCATAATCTATAAAGTATTGCGAAGGCCTTTAAGTTTTCGGTTGAAGCGTGAACATCAACTAATCAGTTGCAAATCAATTTGGAACTGTAGGAGTGCTAAAATTCACAATTTTCTTTAACAGAATTACTTTTGAAACTAGTAGTTGCAGTAACCAAATTTGGGCTAGAGGACCCATAATTTATCATAATTTCACTCGTAATCCTGGATGCGAATAAGGACTGCTAAACTCCACTAAAAGCGTTGATACTGAGAACAGTTGAAATATAAAAACGGGATGAGTTATGTGGCATGTATTATTTATTTCTGTTTCATCAAGAAATTTCTTGATAACCCTCTGGCATTTAACAGAATTATGGTTTAATTTTCTAGGAGGTTTATCATCCAACTCCTTTTTAACCTTCCCGAGTTATATCAGGAATATCATCTATTGCCATTTTGTTCTTGTAGGTTGCGTAGAAATTTATTGATTCATACGACTACGATTTATAGGAATACGAGGCAAAGATCGTTGGGGGTGCGGTAAAAATAAAACACAAATAAATTGATGTAACTCATTTAATCGTACCAACGTTTCGGCTAGAATTTCTAGCCTTCATCAGGGCTAAGAACAGAACAAGATAACAACCAATGAATGGAGAAATTAAAAAAGCAAATATAAACAGAATGACATAAAGTAAATAATTTTACAGAATGGAATTAATAAAATAAAGTGACGATAGGAGTGGAAAATAAAATGTATACATAGGTAATTGATAATAAATTAACTATTTTCACTTTTAATAAATTAACTATTTGTATAGGAATGTATAAGTAGGAATTAGTAGAAATGTGTAAGTTGGTTTGGAGGGTCTCAATTGAAACGTAGAATGAAAAGTTCGTTAACAATCTTTAAAATTGTGGCTGAACCATCTGTATTTTCTTAATGTTCTTAACTTAAATCCTTTACATTTACTCAGCAATAAATTTAGCAACCATAGGTTTTCGTAAATAACTTTACACTTTGAGTTTCTTTTTAAGTGGTTTAGATTTTAGAACGTCTCTGTATTACAGAATATACTAGTCACAGTCTGAAAATATTGTATTATGTATTTTACATTTTATCTTGACGTGTGGGCGCCTTCATATCAATCTTTTATGGAATATAAGTCCAAAGTTGGTTTCTGAATTTTTTGTGGTATCGCATGTAAACGGGAAGGCTGGTTTTCCGACTAATACATGAAATAGAAACGTCAAGGCATAACAAAAACGATTGTTCTTATATCTAAAATTATAATAATATTTTTTAAAACTTATTTATTGCTATTTACAACTATATTTACTTAAAAATGCATCAAGTAAGTTTGATGTAAGATCAAAATGAAATGATACAGGGATGTAGAGAAACTACCTATTGATAGCACTCTAATCATATTTCTACACAAGAGGATTTTCCGGAATAGAAGAATAATCTATCTGGTTCGGGCTAGATCGGTTACTTTATGGATGATTTTATTTGTGATAAAGTAAGAAGCATTGAGAATTTTACGAAGGATTTTGGATTGTTAGGATTGGATACGATAGCAATTCGAAGGTTTAGAATCTTATTTTTTTTTTTATAAAATATGACTAAAACCTAGGTAATCTTAAACCTAAAATATTAGATAGTCTTAAAATATACTTCTATATTAAACTAATAATTGGACGTATTGAGGGTCCATCGGATAAACTGAAGCATCTGAATTTTATAAACACCCATAACAGTTAATTTTAGGCTATTTTAAAGAATCTCAATTAAGTCAGGTAATTACACTAAGAGAAGTATTGGCTAATTGGCATGTCCCTGCAAATTATGTTTAACTATATTAGCGATTAAATAGAATCTTATCTTTTTTTTCAATTATAAATAAGGTGATCATCATAATTACGGGTTGCTTTATTAGAGAAACTTTCAACTTTAGGTTCATTCGCAAAATCAAAACTCTATTAATTGTTACTCAGAATTAATTATATTTTATAATATAAACAAATATTTACAAACAAAAGATATATACAGATACAAATGGTTAAATTCCCTAATAGGTTTGTTAGACATAAAAAAAATATTTATGTGAGATGATTTTTTTATATACACAGATCAAGTTCGACAAAGTATCATCATGCTCATGAAACTTACGAAAATGCTCTCACCGGCTGCCCATGCTTTACTGTTCATTTTACAAAAATGAAGAGACAGAATCCTTGGAGATACGTATTTTCCAAAAAACCTAGTCGTGTCATAATTCAAGCAATATATCCCCTGAAATGTTGAGATACGCATTACACCAACGAAAAGTTATTAAACAGAAAATCCTCGAGAATTTTACTGTCATATTCTCGAGCATTTACTGTTTAATAACTTTAAACTAAGCTCCAAAGCTCGACTCCGTATGTCCAGATAGACCTTATTATAATGATAATAAATCTTACTCTATTTTCTTATATTACAGACGTAGGTTAAAAAAAAAAACTCATATGAGAAAAATATGAAACTTTTAATAACACGCAGTAAAACCTTTTAAACATATATTGCTCGTTCAAAAACAGCTATAAGTATAATACAGTTACAACATTCGCTAAGTTTTATACTGAACCTTGTAACCATGATTCTAACAACTCTATCCATAATTTAAGTTCTCGAATGCGCACATTTTATAATAGGAAGAAGGGCTTACACATGACCGCGTATCATCATTCAAATCGATATAATGAGACTGGGGTACTTATATACAGTGCTACCTAAAGCAAATTGCAACAGCTATATGTAAATTAGTTTAGTGTTGTGCACTTGTCGATAGAGATGATTTGAACAGCTTTGTTCGTCGTAGATTAGAATATGTAGGGCCCTGACTATCGCGTGATTGGACATCGGTAGCTGGAGCCCAAGTCGTGTTAGCAACTTCTCAGGGTATCCAGCTCCCGGATGATCTTGTAATCCGTTTCACGAATTAACCAGTGTCACGTTAGAAATTCAGAGGCATTTGTCAAACTGAATTATAAAGAAGAAAGATAGTTTACGTTCCGCATTAGATTACTGGACATTTCAACCCGGACTAAGGGGGTAAATAAACGTTATGAATAATGTCACTTCGTTTTATTTAATATGAGTATAACTAATAACTTATCTGCTAGAGGTAGGTTAATTAACGACCTATTTAATCGCCAAGCAGCGTGAGAAATTGAAAAGCCTGTCTGTCGTTAGATCGGTTATTACTCGTACACGGTAGTTTAGTTAATACAGATCACAGCAAATCTGATGGTAGTTACGTGAAGCAGTCACGGAACAGCGGAACCGATGAATCAAATAAATATTTCTAGTATATTAATTCCAACGTTATAAAGTTTACTGTCATATTCCCCAGCATTTATTGTTTAATAACTTATCGTCGGTGTAATACGTATCTAAAAATTTCAGGAGATATTTTGTTCGAGTTATGATACGACTAGGTTTTCTTGAACAGACCTTCATTTTTGCGAGTAAAATGTGGGCAGCCACTGAAGGCATCTTCTTAAATTTCATCTACGAGCATGATGATTCTTTGTCTAGCTTGAAGTGTGTGTATGTAAACATCTCACACAAATATTTTTTTATGTCTAACAAACCTATTAGGGAATTTAACCATTTGTATCTGTATATATCTTTTGTTTGTAAATATTTGTTTATATTATAAAATATATTTAATTCTGAGTAACAATTAATAGAATATTGATCTTGCGAATGAGCCTAAATTGAAAGCTTCCCTAATAAAGAAACCCGTAATTATGATGATCACCTTATTTATAATTGAGAAAAAAGGATAAGATTCTATTTAATCGGTGATATAGTTAAACATAATTTGCAGGGACATGGCAATTAGCCAATGCTTCTATTAGTGTAATCACCTGACTTAATTGAGATTCTTTGAAATAGCCTAAAATTAAATGGTATGTGTATTTATAAATTCAGATGTTTCAGTTTATTCGATGGACCCTCAATACGTCCAATTATTACTTTAATATAGAAGTATATTTTAAGACTACCTATAAATAAGACATTAAAGAAAAGTAGTTTGGCTAACAACTCTAAAATGGATCTGTACACAATTATCTCATTAAATAAAGGAATTTTAATGATAGTCTAGCCTTGACAGAATATAGCGCTTGAGATCACAAAGAAAATATATATTCATATATTCAACAATTGAATTTTTTATTAATTTAATGAGTTACTCTCTTAACTATCATGGAATATTCTGTAATGAGAAATGGAAGTCGAAGTACAATGCGTATGTAACTGAACTTTGAACTTTAACTAAGCTCGAAATGGTTCAATTAGCCTCA
This sequence comes from Halyomorpha halys, assembly GCF_000696795.3. NCBI lineage: Eukaryota > Metazoa > Arthropoda > Insecta > Hemiptera > Pentatomidae > Halyomorpha > Halyomorpha halys. The sequence goes on from NW_027109834.1 coordinate 373,286, forward strand.
TGTTTGTTTTAGTATTTAAATTAATAGTATATTGTTTATGTCTTATCTCCAATATATCTATAGAGTAAAAAAAAAATATACAACTGTAACTGTTCATTTATGTTTTAGGATTAATAAAAAAGAAAGAAGCTGAGAAAGGATCATTATATTGCCTATTGCTTCACAATACTTCTCCGGATAGCTAGTTAGCTTTGGCAAAGAAAAAGAGAGCTAATTTTTACAATTGATTTAATTAATATTGATATATTTAAAAATATATATATTTTAATTTTCCATTGGCGTGACAGACCGTGGAGGTCCAAGGCCTCGCGCGATGTATTTCTTAAATACATCGCGCGTTTCCTGACGTGGGTTTTTAAAAATATAAGATATTAAAAAAATATAAGTAACATAACTTATTTCTAAAAATTAAGATGCAAAACCATTTCCTTTTTATTAATTCTCCAATTTGCATTCAGTTGACAACTTATTCTTAAATTTAACATATTAAATCATAGATTATGAACATGCTATCGTGATACCTCCTTTGAACTTACAGAGTCTTCATAATGAACATGACGTTGAAAAAACATTCTCCGTAATATCCAGCCTTGTTGGAACCAAACTAGTTAGTAATCCTAATTCATAGCATATACATCAGATGATCTGGAACTTTGTGTTTGTCAAGATGTTTTGACTTAAATATCATAAAAAAAATACAGAAATATTCTGTGCATTCATGAATATATTTCTAAACTAGAGAAAAATATATTCCAATATATATTTAATAAAAAAAAAAACCTGATAAAATAAGTAAATCATACACTACCTTAAATTAGTATAGTTTAAATTATCTTAAATATATTGTAAACTTTAAAAAAAGGTAATATGATATGTATAAATCATAATTAGTCCTCCTTCACACACATATAACAGAAAACGGAACACTTCTCCCATTCCAAATTTCAAACCTTCCACTCTTTATTTCAATATAATATAGAAATTTGTGAATGGCATCAAAACGTATCAAATTTAAATCATTAGTTCAGATTTGAAAATATATTAATTATTCAAACAAGCGTTTTCTGTTTTAAAGCAAATACGTAATTCGCCACTATTTTCTTATAGGAACAACTTTATACAAGAAAGAGCCATAAAGCATCTGGAAATAAATTATTGACACTAGAGATGGATTTTGAGATAAGAAGCTGGGTCATATCCTGCTGGTAAAAGTTCCTAATGAAGAAACAAGAAGTAGAACTGGAGTTGAGCTAAATATCCAGGATGAAATAAGCAATCAAAGGTCATTGGACCTTAAATACCTAAGTACTTTTTGGGAAAGACTTCCAAAGATGTGGATAGGGGACGCCAGAGAAGTCATGACTGGAATGACAGAGATAATTGGAGATGAGAAGTACTACATGTATATAACTTAGTTGCAGGACCCAAGAATAAAAAAAAATATCATTACAATAAAATAAATAACTAACGTGTATAGTAAGACATTGCTCCGATATAGAAAACAAAATAAGACGTTAAAACCATGAATCAAAAACTCCATACCATAAGCTAAATATACCATCCTATATTTGGGTATAATCCTTCCTATTAGGAATAAATATTATCAACATTTAAATACTGTGAATAGTACATCAATAGAGCGAATAAACCATAACATAATCCTACAGGAACCAGGGGACGTTTCGAAACATCTTTGAAATAGGAGATTCGTCGTAACAGGTTAATAAGATATGTATTAATATATTTCAGGGATTATCGGCACTGCACGGCTAAAGCTAGTCCGAGTTGATTTATAAGGTCGGCCACATCTTTACAATAATAGCATTAGGAATGTTTACTACAGCCTATAATTATATGTTTATATTACACATTTAATTAATAATTATTACTCTCCAAAAGAATCTATGTATGAGAACATTTAAGTACATAGATATATGAAAATCAGAAAATACTGGTGCTTCGATTTGTCAAAAACATCCTTCTGAAAGCTGTTTCTGTTTAATGATTATTCTCATATATTCATTTTCCTCGCTAAATAAATGTATAAATAATTGTATTAATATTATTCATACTTTTTTTCCAAATATAAATATTTAAACTGTAGGAAATTAATAATATTTTAATTGTCTTCGTATACTTTCTACAGGGTTGTAAACATACCTGTTAGTATTAACTATCGCTTATGATATGAACCCTTATCGCTTTTTTTAAATCATTTATTTATTGATATTTACAAATGTATAACACATATACAACAAGTAAATTTGCTGTAGGTGAGATAGCGACATGATACAAACATGTGGAGAATCTACCCATTGATAAAACTCCAATAACATTTCTAGAGGAGAAGATCCCAAGGCCATCTTATTTTCAGACGCCTAGGAGGATTATTAGGTAATGAAGGAGAAGGCAGGTTAGAAACAAGTCTATTTGGATGGTTGGGAAGTTTTCCATGAAAGGAATGGTATCTGGTTTTGGGCAAATCGACAACATATGGGACATTGAGGTCATGATGGATGGCTTGATTTGTGACAAAGTAAGGAGCGTTAAGGATTTTGGACTGCAAGGATTGGATTCGGGAGGAATTTGATGGTTTAGTGGACCCCCAAAGCTCTACTCCGTATGTCCAGATAGGCCTTATAATAATCATGTAGATGAGTCTTTTGTAATGGATTGGCAATTTAGACCGTATGTCTAGTAAACGTTGTAATAGTCGAAATCGACGAGCAATTTCCTGTCTATTCAGTATGAGGATTCCATGCCAATTGTTTGTTGAGAAGTAGTTCTAAGTTACTGATCTGTTCGACAAGAATAAGTTTGGTATTATTAAAGGATACTGTTGGGTAAGAGGTCGTTGGTTTACGACGAAGGGTAAATGTGATTTGGTGGGATTTATTGGAATTAATTTTAAGCCTTAAGTTTTGACACCATTCTTCAAGGGTGGTGAAGTGGGATTGGTGGGTTTGGGACACAATATAAGGATCATTGTTCACTGACAACAGACATGTATCATCGGCATACGTGGTGAGGATAGTGTTAGGATGGGTTGGGATGTCAGCTGTGAAAACTGTATAAAGGATAGGACCAAGGATACTACCCTGAGGTACACCAGCAGACTGACGGAATAGGGTGCCAGACTCGCTCAAAAGCCTGTTTTACATCAAGAAAGACTCCCGAGCAGTACATTCCGCGCTCCAATGAAGACGAGACTACATCAACCACACGATGGCATTGCTGGATAGTGGAGTGGGATGTTCGGAATCTGGTGTATCAATCAGGTATTCAAACTGGTGATCTGGGATTATGTGGTTGGAATCAAGAATGGGATACAGACGTTTCAATATGAGTTTCGCAAGGATTTTGCCCATGATATGTAACAGAGAGATAGGACGGTAGGAGGATGGGTATTCTGGCGGCTTTTGAGGTTTCGGACCTTATAAATCAAAATTAGAATTAGAAAAAATACATATTTTATCAGAATAGGTTACATATACATTTTCTAGTTTAACGTCTTTATGTTCTACTATTTAATGCAGGCAAGTTTCCCTATCGATCCCTAATATATTCTAGCCAAAGTAGAAAGACGAGAACTATTCCGTAGGTCCTTCACGAAATAAAATTCAACCCGCACAGGCCGGATTCAAACCAGAGTGTCAGTACAGGCACGTGAAAGCTACGTTTGTTCATTATTCCTTATGATCATTTACTTGTAAACTGAAAAATGATTAAAATGAAAATAAAACATTGAATACGTAGAACAAAGTTCAAGATGGATTCATGATAATAAATGTGTCTAGCTTTACCTTCTGATTCCGGGCGAATCAAAAATTTCATTTTTTATATTATTTTAGAGACAAATAAATGGAATATTTAAAAAAAAAATCTGACATTATTGGAATAAAAATTTATTTGACAATTTCAAAACAAATATTGGATTTATAAAAAATATATTGAACTACATATACCATACCCGTAAACTGGGAGAATAGTTTAGGACCGATTAATGGCAGTGCATGTGCCTAGACATACGTTACCATATCGCTGTTTTGTTCTGAGAGTGGCTCATCTAAAAAAGCTTTTTTGTTAATTTTGTGTTGGTCGTATTCCATAGACTTTACAGAATACTGTGTCTTTGTAAGAACCCTACTAGCTTCGGTGCAGTCTGCAGGAGGAGTCCAGTTGAGAAAGTAAGCATAAATCAAATTTAAAACATGTATTTTTGTTAGGAGTGGTGATATTAATGTTGGGAGGTGGAGTCTAATCAAACATGCGATACTTGTAACCGATAAAATTTAAAAAAAGTAATCCAAATTTTATTTTTAATATTAGTCTAAATGCAAATAGACGCAGCAATTACAAAAATGTTAAATAAATGCAGAAACAAATCTAGCACTAGTAGGCTTTTTTTATGGCGAAATGTCCCTGCGCTCTAATGGATTAAAGTCGATGTGAACTTTCTATGGTGTGAAGGAAAGGTATAAGATGAGATGGAATCCGTCAGATCTTTTATTCGAGAAGGTAAAATATTCGCTGAAAATGGTGAAAAAGTTAATTTGACACGGGAAATTTAGTAACAGAAAACTGTAACTGCTATACAGTATATAACAAGCTAGAAAAAATATCGCAACGGTATTATTCAACTTTATTATTATATCTTTTATATATCGAAAACGAGACTCTCGAATGAAAGATTGAAGTCCCAAAGGCTTAAAGCCCACTCAGAATAACCATAAAGATCAATCACCGATCATGGGCAGCCACGTGATGTACTTAAGGTCCGAAGCAGTGTGTCACATACGTGTAGGCGGATCTAAGTACCTCAGTTGGGGACGGGCTATGATAATGTCTGTCACACTGAACTAATATACCAAGCCAGTGACTTGATTTGTGGCAGCCAATCACCGAGGGCCCTGCCCGTGTAGCCGTGGGATGTTAAGGCAAATAATAATGGTAAAGGGAAAATAATAGCTCTCCGTTGAATATTTAAATGAACCGATGTAAAGGTGACTATGTTATTTAAATTAGAAAATTAACAAGATTTAGCCTGTAAGTAAGGATTCATCCTCGGCTGTGGGCCTACAATGAATGTTTTATAGACATTATTATAGTTTGCGATGATAAAATAATGAACATTAACCATATAAACTAATGAAGTTTATAATTATAACCGGTTTTTGACAAAATAATGCACTTCATCTTGATTAAGTGAACAGTAATAACTGAAAATATGGTGATGAAATGCAGTCAATTAGTTTCATTGAATAAATATTAATCACATATTTTTGTTTATACGGTTAACGAATTAGTCAAATTAAATGAATTCTCAGCCCTCCTTCTACGCAGTTCATCGAATTTTATCTTATCAAAGAATCAAGGAATAATGCTATCTATATCAGATCTTGTCTGTTTCTTTTTTTTTCTTCTACTTAAATTTACAACATTTAAGCAATAATTATCTCGGTATGGAGTAAATGGGTAATTGTTTGTCAAAACAACAGACGTCAGAGCTTTCTGATATTCAAGAAAACGAAAAAATAATTATTGTAGTATAAGTTAGCAAGATAGTACAAGATAACAAAGGATGGGAATTAGTCAAACATTTTGATTTAATCTGTAGTACAACTTCAATTAAAAGCTTTAATCCTAGCACGAAAGAAATATATTTGTTTTTATTTCAATTATGTTCTAATTGTTCTAATTGTTCTAATTATGTTCTAATTTCAATTATTCTTTAAAAAAAAAAATTATTACATCAGGACCTCTATTCAAGATTAAATGAATGGGACATGAAAGAAAAAAATTCACAATGAACATGTTTAAGAAAACATGTAACTGTAATCATAGTATACTCATAAAATCTATTTTTTCGTTCGTCGTTCAGTCGCCCGAGATGGCCGCGCCCTAAGTTCAGATGGGCCTACCTACGTACATATGCCTTCCTCGATCAGAAACAGCGGGCGAATTTTCTCCACGAAAAGTAAATTGAAACTGGACTAACATCTTATAATGGCTTTGGATCATCTATACCTCAGTTCGTTTCTTTTTGATAATGTATATGAGATGGTAACTTACGCATATATCTATGTTAACTTCGCCTCAATTAACTCAGTGTTTATTTTGATTTCAGACTTCTGTAGACTTTTGTTTACTTAAGCTATATAAGAAGCCGTATAATACATAAACAGATTTATAAATTCTTATCTAAACTTACTTAGAACAGGAATAAATAGACATCCAACCAAACTGGTATAAAAAAACCCAGGTATGAATGCGCTGAAAACTAGATGATTGATAGACAGCACATTAATATTCTACAACACTTAGTGCTACTGGTTTATTTCTACAGCACTGTGAAAGATTAAGAAAAATAAAGCGATCTATCAAGCCGTAAAGGTGTTTATCAGTCGGCGTCAACGACTTGAGTAGAAATCTCGAAGCAACAAGTGTTCGAGGCAGCATTGGTGATTATATCCTACGAAAACGTTATAATTATGTATCGAGGGAGAGGGCAGGAGAGGTTAATGTAAATATGGCCGTAAATTATCTTTCAATTAACGAAAGTAGGGCGTAGGCAGTTATTATTGGGTGGGTGACGGACGTTTGGAGATAAAGGCGCTCAGGACTGTTACGAAAGAGTTGCCTTTCCTCTGCAGGATCGCACAACTGAAACTTTTGGAAACTTTGACACAGGTGGTGAGGCAGTGTGTCCAAGCCATTGCCTTTCTAACTAGGGCATTTATATTCATAAAGTAATTATTACAAATGTAATATACATATACTTTATATGCATTAATATACTGTACTCGTACATACGAATAGTAATAAAAGAAATATTTCGGAAAAAGATAGTTGGCCGTATGTTGTTAACAAAACATCATTCTTGACAGCCCTGAAGAAGCCCTATAAAGTAGGGCGAAATGTTGGTTTACAATAAATAGTTTTCTTTTACTATTTTAATACCTTTATTGACCGTCACCCGGACTATCGCCCTCCATTCTTTACATTTCTATAAAATTATTCTTTTTTTTTATTTTAAATAGTTTTTATTGAAATTCCTTTTTTTTTTTATTCTTATCTGAGTAAAATCAGATCTGTAGGTTTCCAGAGAAAGTCCTGACATGATGGAAATTAAGGAAATGTGAAAATAAAAATTCTTACTGTTTTGAAAAAAAAGAAGCTAATTCAATAGAATAATTAAATTCTATGTTCTATTTGGACAGAGGTACGAGTAGCAGCCTTCATGAAAAAAAAAAAAATTACAATCATACCAAAACAAGGTCTCAAGAGTCGCAATAGATGGCTCATGCGTAAGACATCAATTATTTATATTTCTTCTTTTTCTCAACTTCTGGTTAAAAAGTAATCATTTACATTTTTAATTCTATAAACATTATTTGTTTTTTTTAGTTTTACTTTCTCTTTTATTACCTAAATATATAACTATTATTATTTCTACCGTTTTCCTATTTTAATAATATATCTTTATTATATGTAATTTTTATTTTTGCAATAGACTATCTCCCTCTCAATTATTAGTTGCTGAAAGTAAATCAAACTATTAATCAACAACTAGTAGGGTCCAGCAGGCCAAACTGGCACTAAAGAAATATAAATAGGAACGGAAAGGAAAACGATTAGATCACAAAGTTTAATGGTTCAGTTTATACTAAAAAATGGCAGTAGCATAAATACAAGTATACAAACAATAAAGTACAAGCACAAATAAATTTTGTTTTATGATGGGGTAGACTATTAGTGATATTACATGAGTTTAAAAGTAAAAAATTATCTGGAAGAATTGTATAAGCCAGTGAAATCGTACCAAATAGAAACTACAAGATTAATAGTATTAGATTGTACTTCATTATGAAAGAGGACCCTGTAGGTACCTCGAAGGGTGAGATGCATAAAAATCTCTTTAGGAAAAAAAAATGAATAAAAACTAAAGGAAAGTTGGAACACTATCGTGTTATTTGTAAGGGTTAAGGAGGGGAAAGAAGACAGTAAATAGGAGGCGACAAGGGAAGAGGAAGGATGCAGAGAACGGGAAAGCGCAGGGTACCAGAGAACAGTAACTTGTCCCCTAATAAGCCAATAAAGTGAGCTGAATAATCAGAACCCTGGGTAGTATACTTCACGTATCAGATCTTCAGCTATTGTATTGAAATAGAGTTCAATCACTCAGCCATTATTGTCTTGGAGCTAATCCCTGTTACCGTCTTTTGGCATTCAAATCCCATCTCGGCCGTCATCTGTGCCAGATACTTTATTACAGTCTCCCTTCGAGGAATGTCGGAGAGCCTTTCAGCTCCAATCCCAAGTCTTTGTGTATTCTTGTAATAAAGATAAAATGGTCTTCCCCCTTTTTAGAATTCCTTCCACTTTTAGCGAAATTCGTCGCGCCGTCCTATATCTTACGCCGTAGAGACGGAGAGACGGGGGTAGCCTTGTTGGAAGTTATGAGTCCTTTTAGAGCGAGGTGTGAACGGGCCTTTTCAAAGAATGTAGAAACGCTTACATCGTTTAAGCTCCTTTTAAAACAAACCCGTATCGAACATAGTCGTTTATAAATGTCTTCAGATACAGCCTTGTTCAACAACCAAAATTGGTTTGATAACGGTGGAACTTTAAATTGTTTCAGAATAACAATATTGTTTCTTCTTATATGTCTCAACCACAATTTAAGAGGATAGAAAAGCCTGAATACACCCATTTTTTCTACATCTACATTCCATTCTCTTTCCTTCAACTAGACTTATGAATGAGTATTATTTTGAATAGGAGAAATATTATTGTCCAAATTATATTTTTTTTTAAAATGATTAACTGAAAGCATTATTGATTTCATTAGTCGAATTGATGACGTAACATAAGCACTACTAGATTTTTATTTTCTGAATGAAATTAGGAAGAAAAATAAATAGAATATTTTTTAACTTAATAAATAGAATAAAAAATAAAATCCACACCTTCTAGTGTTAATTAGAAAGTGTAAATTAAGTTCGGTATAATATGTTAATTAAAACTCACCACAAAGAGTGAATGTAAGTAAAAAATCTTCATTTATTTTTACTCGTGAATGAAAATCAGATTATTAATAAAAATTGCCAAGACTTTTTCAATTCTTTAATGAATACAAAGGTTTACTATCTCCGCTAATGAAAGCAAAAAAAAAAAAACTTCCTTCCATGCAAATAATATTTCAAATTTTCAACAAATATTTTAACTCTTCATTTAGTAACTCTTCGGATATGAGATGTCGTTGTGAAATTCATGGACTGACATCATCTCTAGTATTGATATACATGAAAATATTAGCCATGCAATTTATAAAAAATCAATTAAAGGTATAAAAAAAAATCCTTTATTTATTCAGTAATAGTAATTGACGAGTCGACTTGTTGGAAATTTTTGAACTAAAAATTGACTTGGTGTATTGTATGTACTATATATGTATATATATATAAGAAACACCCCACTGGACATTTCTATAATGCGTTATTTAAGAGAAAAAAATAAATTTGGACGTTTTCGATCATAACTCGCTCCCTGTTCATCCAATTGTCTTCATTTTTGCGGCATTCCATCATTCAGCATTAAATTTTCTACAAGAAACACCCCATTGGACACTACTAGAATGCGTTAATCAAATATATATATATATATATCTTTTAGACTCCTAAAATAAGATTCGTTATCTGTTAGCGCATTGATGCGATTTTATATTTATATTCATGATGAATCTTTGTTTAAGTTGGCTGGTTAGTCATTCACAATAATTTGAGAGACGTGATAAATTGTTTTGGCATCATCAGTGAGACTTTTTCTTTTAAAACTGAAAAATTATTGATTTTTGGAGTTGAATGGCAAATTGGAAGGAATAGTCCTTTTTGCTGGAAAGAATATTTTATTTATTTTTTCTCTACATGTTCAATATATGTATTCATAAATATTACTTTGTTTAATTTTTTTAAACCTTAAATTTTAATAGTTTCTCGAATAACAAATTTAGTTTTCCAGTCTAAAGTTGAAATTAAATTAATTACGATCTTTCATAATAACTTTTGTAAAATAGTTAAAATATGCCCTTTCACTTAGTTTTTTTTTAATGTAAAATTTGACATATTGATGAATAAATCTCAATATCAGTTTCGAGAACCAATATTGACGTATTAAATAACAGGCGGTGATACCCGTCTTAGCCTGGAGCCAATAGTTAAATTAATTTTCAAATAAATCCATATGGCAGCTCATCTAAATTATTTTGCATATAGCAATAAAATATCTTATGGTTGGAGAAAATTGTTTAATTCGAGACATATTCATAGCAAATTACCAGCTTCCACAGTTCCATTTAAAATCCAACCAACATTTAGCGTCATACTTATCGTCAAGGGTGATCGATATCGCATTAAAAAAGGAATATTCAGCGAGAGAATAAATTTATTCACTTTATTACATATTTGTTCAATTATATTTTATTCCTGATATATAATTATTGAAATCTCCTGCCAGGTCATATACATGGAAATTGGATGAAGAGATTCATTCTGTTAATCAATAGTCGGGATCTGTGCATTGAGAGTTGTTTACGACATGCTTGCAAAATAAAAATAAAAATCATAACCCCAATGAAATCGATCATATCGTTTTGCTTTAGCTCTCTTCCAAACTGTTGAAGAAAATATTAATTCTACACGAAGCTCCCCTCCCAGTAAGTAAATATTAACTATAAAATTCTCTAGAAACGATAACTCACCATTGAAGTGCCGCTGGGACGCATAAAAACAGTAAAAAATTAGAGGAACCCCGATGATTAGGCTTCCGTTAGCTTTTGAGTTAGGCGTTTAAACTAAATTAATATCCGAAACAGTAGGCTATTAATTATTACTAATTGCTGGCTCTTAAATTTTATCGAATTGGATACACCATTTCTGCCACATTCCATAGCAGGCTTGAATTACGATCACTTAAGAGTAATTACAGAGAATTTATGACCACATCAACTTACTCCAGCTTAGGCATTTTAGTACGGTCGTTCGGAAACATAATAGTTAGCGTTGCTAATTATGAGCAACACACTAAAATTTTAGGAACCTGTTAATTATTATTTGTATAAATATCAACCAAATTTTTAAAGTAAATACCCAAGAATATCCTACTATATACACTACTTTATAATAAACATTCATGCACGTATAAGTAACGAAAACTCAATAAATAAATAATTATCTACTGAGTACCATTATATTGTAATACCATGGTGACAAATCATGTCTTCATTTCGAAATGAAAGTCAACCTTTCAGGGCGGATTCGAACCGGCACCGCAGCAGTTCTCAGGCTGCAAAGACCGGCTTCTCACCTCCTTGAGCTACAGACCGCTGCAACCCAAGAAGGGTCAGAGGTTCAGTACTTTAATCAGTTATGCAAGAAGGTGATTTGTTGATGATTACGCTTAACCACCAGATTTTTACCCGATTAAAGCCCGAATGCACAGCGTTAACTCATAACTGCAGCAACAGAATAATTAATATTTCAATCAAATCTAAAATCCATATTGTTAGTTTTATATTTAACACGCATAAGATATGATAATGTAATTCTTTGTACTTTTTAATGGTTTTTCTCACCCTTATGAACTTCATTCAGGAAAGTAATGACATTTACAGTTTAACGCCATATCCTATCCAGAACATTTCCTTAGAGCCACAATAAGATGTAAGTCAAATAATAAGACAATCTACTATTTAAGTTATGTTTTTAAAGTGTTTTTTTTTATTTATTTAGTGGTCCCAAAAATGGTCAGAAAAGTTTATTAAGATATTAACAATAGATAAAAAAAAACTATAGAAAACAAAATCGTGACTTTTAATATTGAAAATTGACTACGTGTTTGTTTCATTTATTTTAGTACTGTGGCCCTGCATGTAATAGCAACTAGATGAGTGTTAAGAAATCACTTTTCATATTCTCGAGTCTTAAAAAAAGAATTTTTTCCTTAAAAGGACAAAAAATTAAATCTCAATACATTTTGTCGTTGGTTTTATACCGTATCGACTGACAAAATGTGAAACTAAATGACATCAAATACTTTTCCAAAAGAAAACTAATATTGGAAAGTGGATCCAAGAAAAATGTTATAAACATAAACTATGTAGCATACTAGTGGTAGTACATTTAATAAATATTTCGATGTATAGAAATAAATAAAAAATGTAAAACTCAACTTTTACCTCAAATTCGTAGCTGATAGAAAAATTTGCCTACTGACAAATAAATATGCAGGTCGACCCAGAGTATGTGCAGCGATGTGTGAAGTAGTAATGGAGAAAGTAGAGATCGGTTCCATCTCAAATACCATATCTCATGATGGGGCAAAACTCAAATATTGAATGATCCAATCACCTCAAAATATTTTTTGGTTCAAGAGTACGTATGATTGTCGTTCAAAATGTTTACAAGAAATTCTACATTATGCAAAATTATTGCCGCAAAAGCAGACGTTTGTATCATATTTCCATGCAGAAATTAATTTTGTGTTAGCATGAGTTCCAGGGCAATATTATCTTTCTCAGTGCACTTTTACCCTTTACTGCCGGTCACATATCCACACTAAATTTGAGGTTGTTTAACTTTTTATTATCGATTGCTCCTAGTACTCAGCATGGCCACCTCGGATCCCTTTAGGATATGTATAAATATGTTTATATGTACACCATTATTTACTTTATAATCATATTGTATATACTTATACAATATAAACGCAAACAATATTACAAATATTTATCATATGCTGATAGTTAACGACATATTCCTAGTAAGCATCCAGGCAACACATATGCCATCATTGTTGACACCGCTTTCAACGGACCCGGCAAAACAAGATAATCAAATAGCCAGTATGTGTATATATCAGTTTCTTTTGTATATATTTGTATTATGCTTATTTTATTATTGTTCCAGGAGGTAAGAAAGAAAAAAAAAGATAGTTAACGAATACATATTTTCTTCCGAAAATATTTATAACGTTAATTAACATTTAAATATGTTATCAGTTTAAATCCTTGTTAAAGAATATTTATTTACCTTCTTTGCTACTTGTTTCAGTAAAGTTCTAATTGTTGGTTGACACTTCAATATTAATTACTGTAATTCTTTATTTCAATAAATTGAAAATTCATCTAAGGTGATAATTGGTTGTATTTAAAGAGTCGAAGATTTGAAAACAAATAAATAATTTAGTAACATTTATGGTACATCATAGAAAGAAAACACTTGTGATTTTGTCCTGTAAACGACTATATATATTTCTCAGATTGTTCTTTAGAACTCATGAAATCTGCACCATCTAAATCCGGTTTAGGTTTATTTGCAGACTTAATTAATAGTTATATAATTTTAAGAGTTTAATCTTCAGTTAATCCACCCTTATTCGTGTCGTTTTAGGAGGGTAAAGATGCGATACGAGAGTGGAGTAAACAACATTCCTAATGATTGGCTTTAGATACATGTCTTTAAATAACTATTTATGTCTTTTTATTGATTTTCTCTTATTTACAAAATGAAAATTCACTATGATGTATGAACTTATCGAAATATTGAGAGTAAACATGTTGTCTTATCTAGAGATGAATCAGAGCAACTCTATAGCTCTTCGAAGGATTGTAAAATACTTTATTTTTGTCACGAATTTTTCAATCAAAACACCAATATTAATTGTTTTAATTAATTATGTATTATATTTTTCAATGATAAATAATAAAAAACTGTTTCAGGATTACTAAACCAAGCCTGAATAAAAAATGGGGGAAAAGGGAAAGTTCTAAATTAGCCAAAATAAATAGAGTTTAAATTATTTATAGCAGGTAATTTTTGTCGGCCTCCTAAAACAAATACCCGTCCTACCAGATTCTATCCAATAACATTATTCTTTTATCAGGCCGAGATAAGCACTAAAAGCTCAAATTATTCGGCGGGTTCAAAGTCGACCCTAAGATGGAATTAGGTTTCTTATCGCCTTATAAACAGGTTCAATTTATCTATTAAGCAGTGTCCTTCGAGCCTCTGGATACCAAATTTGGAACAGTTATATCCGAATATGATAAACTATATCATTGTGAAATGGGTTGTGACATGCTAATAATGTCTGAATAATAAAATAAATTATACACCTGGTCGTAAAAGTAGAATGGGAGTTTTTTTGGCCTTGCAAAATACATTAGTGCACCATTGGAAGACAACAATACGCATTAGCATTAATTAGAACAGGAATTATATATATATATATATATATATATATAAATCAGTGATTATTCAATAATCATCGTTTTCAATACCAAAAATGGTAACCAACCACTTAGGATACTCTAGTTTATTTAGATTGGCTAAATACCTCTTAAAATAAATTTAAACTTGAACGGTCTACAACTATAATGAGATAGTTCCATTCTAGTATATTTTAGTAATTAAAAACAAAACCGTGATTAAATAAAATATCTTTATATTATTAAATCACACTGGGCCATTTAAAACTCCCTCTTCTCTTCTCTTCGTGTGGTAGAGGATCTTAAAAATTTGGAACTACCTTATTTTACCAACACTCAAAATAACAAATTAAATTTACATAAGGAACAAAAATTTTTAAAAAAATTCAACACAGGTTCTAATATACCTTTATTTATTTATTTTATTTTGTTTATGATCCTCTTCCTTGTCATTTTTGGGGATCTAACCATGGTGAGGGATCAAGCATTCATTACTTGGGACCACCACATCAATTAAAAAAGTCAACACCTCCGGCAGCACCGCCTAAGTTCCCAGGTGGCAAAGACCTGCGCCACAACCACATGAGCTGCGGACGGACCTAGGTTATAACATACCTAATCTACATTAAAAAATAAATATGCACCATCCAGTAACTTAATTACAACAGTAATCATCCTGTGTCCTATTATATTAATTTCTCGTAAACTTTCTGTAATTGTAATGGAATTTAAGAGACTCCTTTACTTAACAAAAAGTTTCCTGATGTCCATTAATTCTTACATTTATTCAATTAACCATCCGGTAATTTTTTTTTTCCTTGAGAAAACAACATTTTATGAATTTATTTTGGAAAAACTAATATTCTTAGGAAAATAATCATCATAAACTGCTTCATGGTGTATGTACTGAGCTTCAAATGAGCCCTAATAGAACTTTTTATGTGTCAATAATTTGCTACTGCTGAAAAACTTTATTTCTATCTAAAATATTTTTTTCATTAACAACGAGAAAACAAAATTACGTGAATTTATTTTAGCAAATATCATGGAAACAGCAACTCTTACAGAAATGTTCATTTTAAAAAACTTTATGGGGTCAATTAACTAGCTTAAAATTAGGCCGTAATAGTCCATGAGGTTTTGGTAGTATTAATATCTGATACAACATTTATTATAAATAAAATCATTTACTTCTATCATACTACTTAATTTATAAGTATGTATATTGTCCACAAGGTTTTCATAATGAACTTTAATCGATGTATTAATATTATTTAGAAAACTAAACCATATAATATTGAATTTGAGGTGGTCCGGTGTCTTGCCTCGGGTCCGGCAATCACTGACAGGGAAAACGAGGTATAACACTTTTTCCTAAATGTTCAACGGAACAAAGTTTTTTAAACTCTAACCTTATTTTTCTCCTATTTAGGCCTTGAAATATTTTCCGCCATCCAAAAATCAAAAACCCATTTTACATTAAAAAAAACGAGTTTTCACCATGAAGTGCACATTTATTAGAACTTACATTGAACTATTATAAATCATCTAGTTCTTTTAAAATTCATCATGAAAACCACCCCGTTGGTAATTAGGATTAATTTATCTACTTACCAGATTCAGTCCCTCCCACAAAACCAAAACCAATTTTAATATTAAATGAGGTTTGAGATAAACAACTTAAGGTTATTCAACGCTACTGGTTAAATCCATATACAGAAAATAATCAGATAAGAGATCTAGGTTACTTAAAAGGATTTAAGTATAAACGTGTATACTTCTCAGTATAACGCTTCTCCTAGTATTTATTAGTAATGATCAGGATCCAATTAAATGAAGTTGGGAAATATAACTGATTAAAATATTTGCATTCCTCACGGCTAGTCCTTAAGTATTCACAATTCAGCGACAATATTACCAGCCTGGTTGCACAGAGAACGTCACCTCAGCGTTGCTAATTTAATCCACAAACCTTGTAGACGCTCTTATCATTCGGCCTACTTCGACTTGGACCGCAGTAGTGTGGCATAAACTAGTCCCAACTGATACTGTAATTAATGACTTCTCCCAGGCAGCATTAGTGCCTTGGCTAACGGAATCAGACCACTTTTTTTTTTTAAATATCCATCCAGTCTCGATTCCCACGTGAAAATGTTTTGCTTTAGCTTAAATCGATTAATTATCAATCAGGCAAGACATGAACTGACACGTAACTAATGATGGAAATTAAATGCAGTTTAATTTTAGTTAGAATTGATATCCCACCAGTCAATTTTGGTCAGACAAACAAATATCGGTCTGTCAAACCGAAAAATGATAAGCATGGAAAGTGCATTGTAAACAAGTTTTTTCGTTCTTTTTTTTTTTTTAATTTTTTTATATTCAAGAAAATGAGTGCCATTACCAAACCAAATCCTCGAACGGCTTAAAAGCAAAAATGATTTGGATTCCTGATAAAATGCGATGAACGTAATTAAATTTATCTGCAAGAAAATCTTTGTAAACGACCGAAGCCAAAATGAAAAATCATTTGTCATCCAAAGTCATCAGTTGTATGTCCTACAACTGTAGCTAGTCATTAATGATATATTAAATTAGTATTTTTATATTACTTAATTTTTATTCCTGATTCAACTCTTAGAATAAATTATTCTAATTTGTTTTGGTTTTTATGAATCTTGAATTTGATATAAGTCCTTACTACAAATAAAATCTCATTGAATCGAAAGAGTAAAATGAAATTCATATCTTTTCTGATAAAATATTAAGTTTCATATTTTAGTCTGATCAGTTATTATGTTATAGTATGTTACCTGAACTAAGAGGTTTTGGTAAAAGAAATTGGGAGAGAGGTATTTGTTGGCTGGAAATAGCATGAAAATAAAAACTTATAGCAAAAGAAAGTAGACGAAAAGAAATTTAACGAACAAGTAGGTATTTGAAGGATCAATTATAAGTAAGTATTTTTTTTTTAAATTTTCAATAAATACTTTTTATTTATTGATAGATATTACAATCTGCCACACAGTTGTGGGCAATAAGTAATAGTGATGAATGATCTCATACATACTAAAAAAAACAAAAAAAACTCTTAAAATATATACAAACAGAAGAATAAACAAAATGAACATAATCAAACTATCTGTATGAAAAATAAATAAATAAAATAATATAGTCTCTAGTCACATTTACACTCTAATATACAATATTTACACAATCGATCTGAGGATCCCTGAGCCCACTCTATCACCACGTATGAGGGGTAGAGCAGAGCTCAAAAGATCCCAGCGCATCCCTCTCGCCACATTACTGGTAGTGAGCGGGAGGCTGAGCAAGTTCGCTTACACTTGCGTAAACAAATTTTCTGATCGTGTCCAAATTTTGAGGATTGTTGGAGAGTAATGGTGTAATGGACTAGTATATATTTAATCCAATTCCATCCTTTACTTTCTTCTACGTAAGCGTGAATATATTTATCTGGATGTTCATTTACTTCGAAAATTGCTGAGTCGATTTTCTTTTTATGTAATATTTTGAGACAATGGAATTCGCTCGGGGCATCCGTGATACACGCTTGACAACCCAGGATGTCGCGGCACCCACTTTGGGAGCAACTGGCAAATGACACACCTTTTCCCAGTTTCTATACTGACTTTATTACATCTTCACGTATTCATCATTCAGGGTATTTTTACCATTTCTTAGCATCCCCAGTAGTAATTTCCACTTAATTAGGATAATCACATTGCCACAAAACAATTTTTAATTAGTCCACAATTATTTTTAACGGTTCACATGGCATTGGGTAAATTGTAATATTAATCTAAAAATAATGCTACATTGAATATTTGTAACGAATAGGTTCAATACATGATTACCTTAGAGATATGAGATATGGTCACAGCAGAAATGAATGTCAATTTCAGGTCAAAAATGTATTAAAGAAATAAACGTTGAGGCTGTGTCGATATGACAATTAATTCCGAACTGTCACGCATTCACGCAATGTTTTTCCTGATTAACTGAAAAGGAATTCTCATAAGCTGAAGACGGAAATGACGGTTCTGTCCCACAGGGAGAAAAGCCATCAGAGGGAGGTAATTAAGTCGACTTAATTAAACCGAAAGCGCTGAGCATTGTCTGAAAATTATCCTACCCATCAGTCTCGACACCTCTTAGAGCAGACCTGTCCATCTAAATGGCCCATTTGGAGGAACTGAAAATAAAAGAGAGTAGGAGCACCCTGGGAAGCGGCCACGGTGAGCGATGAGTTTTGTCATGACGAGGCCCCTGGAAATTCCATCCTCCGCTAAGGGTATAAATCCTCCCGAGTAGACTGTCACCCTGACTTAGCATCGTCGGCTCCCGGTAATTAATTTATTACTATTTGTCTACTTAACTAATTGCTGCTATCGCTGTTATCTCATCGCAGCCTACTGTGAGAAATAGGCTGACGGGGAGCTGGGGAATGAGACGGACAGGCCACACAAGGAAGGAACAAGACTAAAAAGTATAAGCGAGTAACTGAGAAAAAAAGTCCATCCAGGTAGTGACAGCAAGATGGATGGTTCATTCCTCAGGTAAAGATAATAAAGGACGTAGTCACTCCGATATGGAAAACCGTTAATCATATAACTAACCTTATCTAGTTTAAAATATTATTTTACGACTATTTTACACTCTCTCCAAAGTAGCAATCTTGTAGCAGAATGATATATCCAAATTTAAACACAAACCAACAGTTTAAGAATATAGTATTAAGCATAAAGGATACTATTAAGTAGAGTATATGAAAAATGACATCAACAAATATTATAGGTCGGAAAGATCACTGAATCGGTTTCAGGTCGAGTTACCAATTGTTATTGGTCCCCTTCGCGCCTCAGTAATCTTGTATCACAGTGACAGAATTAGAGATGCTCATACTGCTGGCTGGAATTTCGCCTTAAGTCATTTAGTATGTTATAATGTTTGTAATGATTCCTTCCTTTGAGGTGCCAACTACTTTCAAATTGTTACTAAAACGGTTGAGTATCAGTCACCGAATTTATACCATTTATTGTCAACCTTTAAATGGTATTAACTGTATCATTATCATATTTTTGAGATGTCGACCTTTAAAAATAAAGCTGAATTTATTTTAAAAAAACTGAAATATTATTTTTATATTTATTTAATTTTTGTGAATTTTATAACTATTTTCACATAATATATATGCTCTGTTAAACATACAAATAATATCAAGCGAATCATCACATAATTTTTAGTTTTGATTGGTTTTAATTTCAGAAAACTGATTAGAGGTTTATCTGTCAGTAATCGAGTGGAAAAGGAAGTCAAAATGCCACGAAAAAAAAAAAAATAATAAACCTGAAAAATTGTTAAACATAGTTTTAGGCTTACATATAAGAGAATAACTGGTAAAATCTTGTATAATTGAAAAATGTGGCGAAAAAAATTAATTCTAATTGATTTTTTCAAATTGACAGACCCAATTAATTCAAATACAATGTTAAAATTAAATAATATGAATAATCTGCTCAACAGTGAAAAGAAAAAAATTTCATTATATGTGTAGAATATAATTGCCGTTCTCTCTAAAGTTGTTCTAATGTATAAAAATATTTAGTTAAAGGTATTTCTATTGATAAAGAATTAAGAAGATTAACCACTCTTCAGGCTCCATTAATTCCATGACGTAGCCATAGGCTGTAGCTAGACTATACCACCTTAACTGGACTCATTATAATGGCACAAGGCAATTAAAGGAAGAAGACACTCTAAAGTATACATAATACATTTCATTTATTATATGTATGAAAGACTAATCTTACTATTTTTAATGAAGGGTACGAAAAAAATATAAAAAATATTCAAACGTGATTAGTGTATGAAAAAAGTTTCACTAAAATCTTACAACGAATAATTTGGCAGGGAAATAGATTCATAGGCACATAACCCACTGGAATGGAACTCAGTATTACTTTCTAGCCGAAATTTCTTGGAACACATTATTAATGAAATTATTAATAGAAATCATCAACCATGTAAGTAAACTGTGGTAAAGTATAACATTTATTATGGATCATTTCTTAAGTTTTCTGGATGGTTTTAGGAAAAGTCATTTGAACTTTTATAGTTAAATAAATTTTGATATGTATTGAGTGAGTATGAATGAAAGTGCAAAGAAATAATTTAAATAAATTGTATAAAGTTTAACTAACGAAGATGATGAAATTCTTTTGGAAATTTGAAGAAAATCGAAATTCCACAATAAGAAAAAAACTTATACTGTTGAATAAAATTCCTGAAAATTCTCCATGCAGTAATAAAATGGATTTTGAAACCAATGAAAAGTATATAGAGATCACAGCTATGTTTTTCATTTGAAACTGGATGGATAAAAGTGAGGATTGACCATTAAATTGTTCAGAATAGCTGCTTACTTCGAATGCAATTAAAAATATTAATATTATTAATTAGGATGAAAGTAGCGATAAACCTGTTAGTTTTAACAAATGATGAGAATTCTTTTCATTTTTATGTCGATGAATGTAACAAACCTCAAATACTTACGAATAATTCTACAAGTTCTTGACAGACCCTTTAGAAAAACTTGTTGGTTCAGAACCACTTAATAAGATATTTATTGTGTTCTTTAAAAAATAATAATAAATAGAGAAATAAAAAAAAAAATGTGAACGTTATTGATAATGAGTTTATAGAAACTATTTTAAATATAGTTTGTTTTTTATATTATTAACATCTTATGACTTTAAAGAGAATAATTTTTGAAACTG
Source organism: Halyomorpha halys (assembly GCF_000696795.3). NCBI lineage: Eukaryota > Metazoa > Arthropoda > Insecta > Hemiptera > Pentatomidae > Halyomorpha > Halyomorpha halys. The sequence goes on from NW_027109834.1 coordinate 394,352, forward strand.
GAATGCCTTTACAAACGAAAATCATTTGTACATAAATACGGATGAAATATAGGAGTGGGTGTGTAAAAAAATTAACCTTAAACATAACGGAGCGACTCTTAATAGCTTTTAATTATAGCCAACGTCGAAGCAGGACGGTTTTAGCTGATATAAGAAATAGATGAAGAATTACGACCCATTTAAAATTCGAAACGTTGACCGATTAATAACCGACCAAAAAAGGAATAGATATTATAAAATGGGCAGTTAAAGCATAAAAAGAAATGAAAAAAAAAACATAACTAATGTCGGTTTTAGTTGAATTAACTAATACAATTTCCAACACGTTCTGCCCATCATTCACAGTCAGAAGAATAAGAAAAACATACAGATTTGTCTCGATAATATATACCTACCATTGACAATTTAATGTCAAATAATGAACAGGAAATTCTCCACTAATCGTTACAAAATGGTGTTTAGTGTCAATTTTTGATGTTATAATAACATGACATTTGACTGGGTCCAGAATTATTCAAAACTGCTAATTATTATAATTTTATAAAATAAGCTTCTCAAATCCTTACTTATTTTTTAATTGATTTATTGAAATTCAACGGAGTTGAATCTAAATGAGCAATTACTTTGTCTTATAGGAGTTCGAGAAAAAGAAACTGTAAATAATTGTAAATGATAAATCAAAAGAATAAAATAAAATGGTTCTATTACCACAAAAAAAAAAAATTAAAATAAAGAAACAAATGCCTTTTAACCACTGTGGAAATTGTACGTATTATCTAAAGTATTTTCCTTAAATAACTCAAAAAACTCTTAAGCTATTGAGCGACCAAATTATGAATACCAAAATCTCAAGCTGAAGTAAGCTCTTCTACATTGAATCTGTTCTGGGCTTCTCACCTCTTCCAGATATTAAAAACATTAAGACTGGCATGAAAGGCTTTATGATACAATTCAAACGAATTTCTATGCGGTTTCGATCTATGATATTGTCTACAAATGTCGGAAGAAACTGTTGTTAACACCTCATGCAAAGCTATACCAATTTTTTACAAAGCTTTACCAGGTTCCGGATGGTTAGATTTAGTTGATTTGAAGTGATATAGTCAGATAATTGGAAATTCAATAAAAATTTCCGAGGGTTCTGAACACAAACGTTTTCGACAGAATATTCGATGGAGAGGTGTGGATACATAGATGTTATAAGAAATTTTAGGAAAATTAGAAATCCTCGCTTGAAAGAATATTTTTAATACTTCATTCTACAAAGTATCTTGTTTAATTTTTATAAAATGTAAAGTTTAGCAGTTTCTTGAATTTAAAAATTGATATTTCCAATGAATAATAGGAATAACAAACCATTTAACTTATTTTTTCTCGAAATCACTTTTCTATCATGACAAATACAACATTCATCCACACATTTTTCGAATTATTATTGTTCAAAACAATTGTTTGCAATAATTCAAGGCAGTGTTCTGAATGACTCATGTCCTTACATTTGACCTATTTATTAGGTTGTAAAATAAGTTCATAGCGTTTTTCAATTTAATCCTCTCTGTGTTTATAAAATCATGTTTACTTGGTCAATAATGTTTACATATTCTAAAAAAAGATTATTTAAGGTGCTTTTATTTATCAGTTTCAACCAAAATTTCTTATCTTTAAATGATATTTTAGTTGCTCAAAATGGAAGAGAAAAAAAATAAATTTGCGTCATTTAATGATTTTTATTTCCGAAAAGGAAAATCCGCTGCACTGACGGTTAACAAAATTTGCAGCGTGTATGGCGATGATTTCTTAAAGAAAAAATCATACGTAAGTGGTTTTCTTGGTTTAGAACCAGAAATTTTTACTTGGAAGACGCAAAGCGCTCGGGTAATCCTTCAACTGTTGATTATGACCAAATTTAACTATTGGTCACAGACAACCCTTACTCCACGACATGGGATATCGCAGAAACGCTTAACATATCTCATTCAAGTGTCTCAATCATCTGGAAGCTGCGGAATATGTTTCTCGAAGTGATATATGGGTTCCTTATAATTTGAGGTAAAGAATTTAATGGATCCCATATCCATTAGCGCTCCCTCCTGAAATGCAATGCTAATGATCCATTTTAAAGAGGTTGATAACTGGGGATAAAAAGTGGATCCTGTACAATAATATTATGAGGAAAAAGTCCGAAGGAAGACGAAGTGATTAGCCGTTAACGACTTCAAAAACTGGATTACATCCAAATTAGGTCATACTGGTGGAATTGGAAGGGTTTCCTCTATTATACCCAACCAGGGCATTAATTCTGCAGTATGCTGTGACCAGTTGGAACAATTAAAGGCAGGCATTGGCTAATCGCAAAGGCATAGTTTTCCATCACGATAACGCCGGTCCTCACGTGTCCTCTTTGCAGACCTGGCAGAAATAATTGGAGTTTTGCTAGGATGTGATCCCCCACCCACCCTATTCACCCAACCTTGCCCCAACAGATTTTCACTTATTTCGGACCCTTAAAAACTATTTTAACGGGAAACACTTTAATTTGCTCGAGGACTGCAAAAATTTCATTGCGCAAAAATCTGAGAAGTTTTGGGAGAACGGAATTAAAAAATTACCTGAAAGATGGCAACATGTAATAGATAAAAATGGGTCATATATAATTGATTAAAAATATTTACAAGAATCTGAAGTTTTTATTGAAATCGCCAGTAACAAACGCTACGAACTTACATTACAACCCGATAGAACCCTATTTTTCATCTTACCTAGTACGGACACTCGTGGGTTTCGAATGAGGATCTAGACTGTTTTCGAAATAATGTATTGTCAGCAAGAAAATGAAACCATCAAGTTGGAAACTGTTAGATACATATTGACTTATCAGAACATACTATAGTCTACAGGAAAATCTTCATGCTAACGAACTTGCGAAACCAATGAAACATGAACGGCAAACTTAGACCAGGTTCTCTCTTCGGGATAGCCATTTAGTTTCCATTAACACTAATCTCCTCCTCCATTATCGATCCTTACCGACAAAAGATTTCGCGCTGACTAGTGAGTGCGTCGTGAGCAAGCTATGACATTACCAAGAAGACCTCGTTGAACCTGCAATGGTATTAGTTAGTATGCCTTCAATACGATTGAGTGACTTTAAATATTTTTCTCAATTATAATTCTATCCACAAACTATATCCGAGAATAACATTATAACATAATATCGACGTTGTAATTTCTTTTTCAATATTAGTATATAATACAAAATTTTAATTCGTCTTTTCTTAAAATATATTAAATTGTATAATTCGTGAAGGTTGAGTGTATAAGTTGTCCTATTATACACCTGTACCGCATACAGGGACCGTATTGAGTCATCAGTCCCTACGTGACGTGACATATTAATAGATACCGTTGCCGAGAGAAATGCTTTATAGACAGGCGGGAGCGCCCTGTCATTATATACACTTATCGGAACTGATTAGAACTTTAAAACAAGGTTTTCAATTATTCTTAATTTTTAACTAAACCTAACGAACTTTTGGGGTACACCAAAACAATCTCACATGAGCAAAAAAAGCGCAATCCTAAATTTCTATTAAAAAAAATCGAAGGCATCACTGTATTTTATTTTAAATCACGCTATAAAAGACAAGAACTTATTAGGAATAAACTCTTACATATAATTATGATACATCACATTTCCCTCTTTAAGTCATTATCACTTTTTTCCTCTCAGCGTGCCTAAAAACAGGCTAGGCTTGTTGACTAGTGATACATGTTTCATTCCTACCTACACCTAAACTTTAAAAAAATGCAAAGCATGGATATTAATCAAAGAAAAAGGATTTCAGGCAGATTCTCCTCGATTACATTAATCCAGCAGTGTTAAGAGTATGCTACTCTCTAAGCAGTGCTGCGTTAGTATTATCTTAAATGAATTACCTATTGATCGTAAAACAGGTCTTTTATCGTTGGAGCTTGGCTATAACTTATTGAATAAAATATTATTAACTTCAATAAGTAACTATTACCACCAATAAATATTATGAAAATTTATTTTTTTAAATTTCCACGATAATTTTACTTTACTACTCACTGGTAGGTAAAAATAAAGTGTTTATTATAGTCTGTCCGTTTGTAGGTGTGTAACGATTTTGTGAATTGCTGAACTGATATTATTAATGATTAACGATCGTGAATATTTTGAAACAAGTCGAGCTCAAAATCCTGAAAATGATTTTATAAATTGTGTTTAGTCTACCCTTTTGCGTTTTTATAACAATATTTCGAGCTAAAGACTTAGCCAATTATATTAGTACAAGAACCTGGAAGAAAAAAAGCAGTAACTTCACCCCAATTTTTAATTACTTTAATAAAAACTATCAACAACACTACAAAATCTAAAGTAACATTATTTAAAGAAGAGTAAATTTGCTGAAATATTAACCCTAATACAGCTATTTCGTCCAATAGTTCTCGAGATACAGCTTTTTAAAAAGCAAAATTTCTTAAAAATGTACTGAAAGATTAGTAGTAAATTAATTTGTTTTGAGAAATCTATATCTCAGGAACTATGTGATGTATAGATGTCTATTAGCACTCAAATTTAAGCTGGTTTAACGCACTATAAAGTAATTTATGACCTTTAACTTCGTAGGAATAGTACTTTTCTTGATATTTGCTAAAATAATTTGATTTATAGTTGTTCGGACAATAAGCTTGATTTATGAAAAACGTTATTTCAGAAACGATGAGACGTACAAATGTCTGTCAGCACTCAAATTAAAGCTAGTTAAATTGACTATAAAATAGTTTATAACGTTTATCTTTGTACGAGTATTAGTTATTATGATATTTGACAAAATAAATTCACAATATGTTAATTTCTAGTTGTTTGTATTAAATGTTTGATTTTTGAAAAAAAAAATATCTCTAGACCCAGACATAACTCTGACAGCACACAAAATAGAGGAAATGTAACTTACTATAATGTAGCTATTAACACTTATCTTCGTAGGGGTAGTAGTTTTTATGATATTTGCATATGAATATAAAGTTGGCAAATGAAAATTGGCCTGAACAACTATAAATCAATTTATTTTAGCAAATATCATGAAAAATACTATTCCTACGAAGATAAACGTTATAAACTACTTTATATCCCATTTAACTAGCTTTAATTTGAGTGCTACTAGACATCTGTATGTCAAATGGTTTTTGAGATATAGATTTTCCAGAATAAATTCATTATCTTTCAGTACGTTCTGTACAACATTTTTATGAAATGTCGCTTTTTAAAAAGCTATATCTCGATAACTATTAAATGTAAATAGCTCTATTAGGTCTAATATTTTCGCAAATTTTCTCTACTTTAAATGATGTTCTCTTATATTTTCTATTGTTGTTGGTAGTTTTAAAGATATAGAGATCCGAATGAAACATTAATTATTTTTAACGTTTTGAAACAGCTGCCATTTTTTAATTACCCCTACCTATACTTGCCAGACTCATAAATTTTGACTAGTAATTATATCTAGTTTTCATTTAAGTAATCAAAAATTGGGGTGAAATAACTGACGTTTTCTCCCCTAGGGCTCTTGAACAAAAAGGTTTTATTGATGAAATGACACGGTGTGGTTCCAAGAATGTTTAGATCAATTTGAGCTCGATAATGAAAAAATACTGTTCTAAATATGTTTTTCCTGTTAGTTTTTGAATATGTAACATTTTATTGAGCGAACGAAAACTGATTTTTCTTGTCTCAAATTATTCTGAAACGCGGCGTTTTCACAAAAAAATTGTAGTCCGCCTAAATTATCACTTGCCGTGGTAATTTATGTGGTGGTAGGTCTCAACCAGTACACTTCAGAGCTAATATAAGTTTAAGGATAGCAGAATCGTAGGAGTAAAACTTAAATGATGTTTTACAGTGAGGCAACGTAATTATTAAGCCAACTGTTTCTTAAAGATAGCTATTATGAAGTATGTAGCTTTATAATATGTTGAATCGACTTTCTTGATGATATAGTGTTTACGAATGAATATGATTTCTAATTTATTTCCTATTAATTTAATGGAAGGAAACGCATGTAATGTGAGAGTTCCAGCAGGAAACAGCTATTAGATTAATATTTTAGATTTAATTTAATTTGGCATGGAATTTATAATCGTCATTAATGTTTTGGCTTTTTAAATCATAATATTGTGAAAAGATTTTTAGAAAATAAAGTACATCAGAATCAACAATTGATTGATTTAGATTGATTAACTATCCTAAGAAAAATCAATTAATTACGATGAGTTCTTCTTATTGGTCGGTGCTTCCAAAGATTCAAAAGCGGGAGAAAGCTTCGATGTGTGTGGGGGAAATAAATTAGGCACCCATAACAATTAGCTATTCCCAGAATCAGTCAGTGCTCTCAAATCCCCTTCTCCGCTCTCCCAAAGAGAACTATCTATAGCGAAAAATACATACTTTAATGAAGAATAAAATAGGCCAAATTTTACAGAAATGTATTTAAATAAAAATATCAGCATTTGATTTTATTTATGATGGTTCCGTCAGTAATAAATCATCAAATTTTTGGGAATTTTGTTTTACCTGATTTGTATTGAAGGATACTGTCGAGGCAATCTGTAGACGGATGAATGACTATTGACGTAAATCAAAATTAGCCGTATGTTATCAACTTTGCCAAGGTATATCTCAATAATTCTGGATATGATCTTTATACAGTAGTGCAGAACAATTTAAGTAATACACGTCTGATTAACAATGATTAGAGTTTTATTATTAGCAACATTTTTTATGTGAACAGGAATCAATATAAAAAAACATAACAATTGTTTTAATCTTTAGTAAAGGGCAGTAAAAATGATTTGACATATTGACCCTCCTAACCTGAAGCCAACCGATGTTCAGGCTCTTTGTCTAAGGCCGGTGCTTGAGGGCAAAACTGCTATATGCAGATTGGATATAATTTCAATTGCATGCATTTAATGAGATTTATTTTTTAACAGTCATTTACATTTGAAAATGATTTTAACATTTTATTTCTTTTTGTTTGTATTCGCTAAATTTGATCAAACTCACGTCATTTGACCGAAATGCATTTGAATAGAAATATCTGTAATCGATTCTTTTTCTAATTAAACTTTGCCCATGGTTTCGTCAGTAATAAATCACCAATTTTTTACGTATTTTACACTTCCTGATTTGTATTGAAGGATAAATAAATTTGAGAAGCAGCTTCATTGAAACAAGTTTCAGCTTTAAATGATCACAAATCAATGACTTATGAAAGAGATCGTAACACCAAAAATAATAGGATGTAATCCTTTCAAAGACAAACACCCCCTAAAATCCTGAATCAGGCCAGGTTTTATCTTACCTTCAAAAGATCTTCTAATAACAGGTAGATGAGTCTTTAAAAATTAAAAATATTAATCAAGCAACTTTGAAAAAGAGAATACAATTTGAAATTGGCTAGAAACCCGCCTCTCTCACTTTAAATGGTAGCACTAAATATCTTACTTTCAAAATGTTTACTTATAGTGAGTACTGGTCGATGCACGACACGTCACAATCTCCCCCAAGGATATCCTAACACCAACAATAATGGAAGGGAATCCTACCCAGGATGCAACTAGAACCCAGAATTAGGCCCGGTCTTATCTTATACATAAAACATTTGTTTATGTAAAAATATTAGAGAAGTCTTTGAAAAAAAGCCAAATAGAGCAACATTGAAAAAGTGACTAAAATTAGAAATCGGAGGCATAAAAAAAAAATCCCATTCATCTAATTAGTACCTTGGATAACTTTTCTTACCAATAATCCAAACACTTACAGGGCACGAGATCTCAAGCAGTTTAGCAAATAAAAAACAAGCACTATCTTGTATTAAGGACTGTAAACAGACCTTCCAACAGCTTTTAGATTTCACGCTTTTTTGCACTTTATTGCTGAACTAAGGATTACAGCGGAACAAGGATCTCGTTCTGCGAATAAGATTTGGTGAAAATTTGATGTATTCAGCAAATGGGATGTCTTAAAAATTCACAGTACACGCTTTTGCTTGAGCTTTGGAAGTAGACGAGATATTCAAATTTTGAGTCGATGGAGTTTACACGATTTGGTAGAAAAAAAAAAGAATAAATTACTAAGTTGTCTCTTTTAATAATTTGTCTGATCTTAGTAGTTTACTTGTATATTCTGATCCTACCCAAAATGGTAATTGCAGTGTACAGACTGTCGAAATTAATTTATCTACTTATCCACCAGTTTATTATGTTTCTGTTACAGTAAAAAAAAGTTGTTTTATGTGATTTTCTCGTTGTTTACTGTTGATTATTAATTAGTTCTGGGAACTTTAGTTTAATAAATAATAAGTACCGGACCGTCACGGTATGCATTGCGGAAAAAAAAGTTTTGTTTTATAAGGTAAGGAAATCTCAGCAACTATATTATTTGGGAGGTGGGAGTCACCTTTGGCTTGTGCTAAGTTAGAATCAAACATAATTAAACTCAAATTTGGAAACTATTGTTGCCACCGTTGTGACATTGAGGCCGTTGTAGCTGAGAAAGTTGAGACAACACCTCACCTCAAAAACTCATGTATGCAACGGTGCCAATTCGATTCCGGTCCCGGTGGGTTGACATTTATTTCGTGGCGGTCCCATGGGTTGAAAACTCTATCCTCTCACTGTGGTTAGGATAGGTTAAGTGCCTCCAGAATACTTCCTCAGTATGTCCGAAATATCCAGGTAGAGATTAAACAATAAAAAAATTGCCTTGTGGTACGTTAGCAGAATTTCGGAAGTTCGAATATCTGATCTAAATTAACGGGTTATTGAGCATTTACACTTCCAAACATGAACTGAATATTAAATCCCTAACGCAATGTTCTCGAAAGAGCCATTAATCGTAGACCCAAAAACGAAACAAGCTCGGAACGGTTGTCCTACGTCAGATTACGTTAGGCGTACTTCAATTCGTAACATGTACAACATAATGAAGCCAAAATTTAGATGAGAGACGCGAAGTTATGGCCTTTATCAATGATCACCTCACTAATTTGTGTTTTCATTGGCCTCGATATCTTTATCTTGTTTATAGCCTAAACAACGCAGCCTCCTGGGCGCTCTCCATCCGATCGGCTCATACAGGGGCCACTCATAAACAAAAAGTCCAATCAGCGAATTAACAGTTAATTAATTCTAGGGTAACAGATAATTACCCGGTAGTTGTTTACGGCCCCTTGGCCGGGCAAGGAGACAGCTCTGATTTGTATTAGATCAGATAGTGCAGCTATGCAGCGTCATTAAGGATTATCCAACTGATGAGGAGGAGATAATAATCACTTTAGGCTTTCTATCGAACGCTCCTGGGCAACCATTTGACATTTCATTGATTACTGTGAGAAATATTAGTAGATAGAGCTAAATATTATTTAAAAATTGAAACATTATCAGTTTAAATGAAGATAAGATTTATAGAGTTTTATTTAAAATTGTATTTTTCATCCTAGATATGTTATATATGATATAGATAGATTTTTCATCCTAAATAGTGTTGGTCTGGAGGATGTTGAGCGAGATGCGGACCAACTAAGAGGACGAATAAAATTGTATTGGGCTGCGAGAGGGAAAATGGCGAATAGCACACTTCCTGTGGCGTAGGGAAAAAAAAAAAAATTTTCATCCTGGCATACAACAATATCAATGTTGTAAAAACCAATATTAAACCCATATAATTTATATATCAACCATGTAAGCCACACCAAGCCGATCTGATAATAAATTTATAAATTAAAAAAAAATATTAAAACCATGTAATATTTTCTGCCAGGAACCTCATTAATAAACCACTAACTGGAAAAGAAAAAAGCATAGAATGTTTTCTATAAGGATATAATTATGGAGTTAATTATACTTCTTCAAAAGTCATTAATAATTTGGAGTCAATTGCATAGGAAAGTATTTTGACGGATGAAAAGTTGAATAACATATATATAATTTATATATTTTTTGAAATTTTTATATTCAACAGTGATAGACTGTCCAAATATGTCTTAGTTGATGAGGGATGAAAATTGAAATTTAAAAATAATTTATGGCTAATTACTCTCATCCAAAACCAAGGCTATGTAATGGGTTCACTTAATACCGAAACGCAAGGTACAAAGAAGAATTTACGGCTCAGTACTTCTAAATAGAGAATGGCGATACATATAAAATCGAGAAGTCTACGATAGGTTTAACCTACCAGATTTAAAGTTAATACAAACGAGAAAACCTCATATTAATGCAGGTAAAATAGATACAAAAACGAAAAAAATTGTTCATTAATGTTACTTTGGTCATAAATCCGCCTTAATTATAAAACCGAGATCACAAGAGCACGTTCAAATTTTTGGAGGACCATCTTTCCTGGATGAAATGAAGGGTGAAATATTAGCAAAATGATTTCCTTGACATAAAGTCGAGCAAGGTGTCATGTGTTATAGTGTTATGTTTTTGAGAGGAGAGTGCTAGTGTTTTTAAAGCAGTTTTTATTTAAATAACCCTGAAAAATCATAGTATTTTGAATGATGGTATCTAATTACAAATAAATAGAATATTTAACCAATGGTATGAGAAAGTAACTTAAATGGTTTTCCAAACATTTACTAGGAAAGGCCAAAGATCTGGAGAATCCTTTTGTTGTTGGGACCCCTGTTTACCCTTCCTGATAGATTTCTGTTGCAACTTTCCTAATTAATTTATAACTCAAAGTAAATATAAATTCAAGTATTCCTTTGTAGCAGGTTCCTTTAGCACCTACATGTCATGTGAATTGAAAGGATTATTAGATTGCTTTGGTGAAGTAGGAAGATGTAAAAAAGATTTACAAAGATGGGAAGGCCTACCTGACAGGATCGGTTGTGTTCTTGTCGTTAATTATCAGGCAAATGTATTTCTAGATTGGTGTGGATTTTGACTGTGACTCCTAACTGACAGTAGCAAAGGAAGGACTATAAAGAATTAAACACCGGAGTATTGCAAAAGACGATTGAAAAATGATCTATTTTTGCAGATTTTTTCAACGTCGTTCGCCAATGTTGCAAAACTTAAACTTCCAACCCACCTAAGATAACTATCCATTAAGTGCCAGGCAAATAAGTTATTGCTGAAGTGTATTGGTAGCGGAAAATTTTAATTTTTTCTTACCATTAAAATTTCTGGAAAATCAACCTCTAGCTTTACTTTTTCATATTATCAAATAGCTTTTATGAGCAATTTTGAGAATAATAATCTCTTTAAGTGAAATGTTTAATCACAATTTTCAGTTTGAAGTAGGCTCTCAGCTCTCAGATTTCAAACTTTGGGTTTAAAAATATTGGAAGGAGTGACATCTCCTCTCTATAAACGACCTTAAGAATGTTCCTCGTATCTGGTAAAATTATTTATTTATCTGTACTAGAATAAAGTCGTTCAGCAACCTGTTGTGATTTTTTTATATAATTGGCCTGCGTCCATAGCTTTCGACATTTTGACTGTATTAAAAATTCGATTAAGAAACATAAAAACTATAACAAATGACATAAAAATCGTCTTATTTTTGGGGAGAGCTGTCCCTACAAAATTTAGAACGATTCTATAGGTCTCCTTTCTTACTATTAAAATGATATTATGGTCAACGTTTCATTCATTTAAAAATTTTGTTCTTTATTTGGTAAATTTTAGTTTATTGGTATTATGCAGCACCTATGAAAGATACGGTCGCTCGGTTTGTTTCATGAAAAAGAGGATTTATTAAATAAAAAATTGTGCAGGGTTAGGAAATGGACAGTTTCTGCCAAATATATCAATCTGTAGTTCCATTTCAAAATTCTCCAAAAAACCTTAAGGGTGTCATAATCAATGAAATGGAGCTATTGTCATTCTTCTCCGAATTTCCTGCAACTTTTTTATTCCTTTCATAAAAATAACAATTAAACGTGCTGATGTGAATGTTGGAGCGTGGCACAATAATTTATAATTGTAGTTCATGAAGTCAATGGATTAAGATAACATTCTAACTTAATACTTATGATAAATATAAGAACAAATTCTGTGTTTCAATTTATTAATTGTACAAGACATGGCAGGAGATGCGGAAAATTTTAAACATGTGTTTCAGAGACTTTGGGGTACTTTGACTTAACAGACCCGAAAACAATCTTTCACATTGATAAAAATTAAAAATGTAGATTCAGAAAAAAAGATTTTTCTCTGTTTATATGTTAAATTTTGTAGGGTAAAGTAAAAAATATATATATATACAGTTGCTTACAAATAATATGTTAATTAATACAAAATTTAAAATTAACCCAATCTTGACTGGCTAATAATATCAGAAAAGCAGTGGGCATAGTCGGGGTTTGAACGTTAGCCTCCTAAATTGAATGAGAAAGCTGACCACAGGATTTTTTCCAGAATATGGATACTGAATATAATGATAATTAGCCAAAATAATTTCATTAAAAAAGAAAACTCTGAAGAAAAGATTTTTTTCATTAAACATTGGATCAAACTTTTGAAATATGTATGATTAATGTGCTTCATAACAGTATTTTAATGTGATTCATTACACTGCTATTATTTTGTATTTTTTAGCTATGAATTTTTACATAAATAATTATTTTCAGAAAATCATAAGAGATACTGATACCTCCTTCCTAATGAAAATGCGTTTGTTATCTTGTAACAAAAGATACCTGATCGGAAGCGTTCTTTAACCGGGTTGTAATTAAACCTACTTGCTATTCCGAGTGTATAGGAAGGAAGCGCAAGAGCTAGGAGGGACATAGGTCGGAATAGATTCATGTAAACACACGCTACCTCCCATGAAGTTGGATAAGGAAAATATATAGGAGCCCGCATGATGTGGGTCCGGCTAGCGTTACATGTATAAGCATTATAATTATTTTCAGTCTCACCTTTCTTATAACACAGGGGCTTTGTTTTACCACGGGCTTAATAATCCGACATATTAACCTCTGAAGCATAACTCAGCAGAGATGTTAGATAACCTTTGGTCCGGATCGCTTCTGAGCTGGCGAGATTTAAATGCAATATGAGAGAATGTTTGAGCAATAACTGTAGAAAATACGATTGTCAATAACAGGAGAAGATAAATGTGGCATTTATTCAGTAGATAAGGAGTAGATTTAGAAACTTCACCCCTAAACAACGCTAATAGAATCCTTTAGTAAGCTTTCTATTTCCTCAGCCTTAGATAGAGAAAGGAGAAACCAATTATTTAAATTTTATTATTCTGAGATCACACATATTTTCCTCATAACCAATAGATAAGAAAATGGAAGCATAGAATAAGAAAATTGATAAACATGATCCATTAAAACAATATATTCTTTATCTTACATTGCAGAAGCGTTATTAATTAAACATTAGAAATGTGTACTAACCATTTACAGCTATAAAAAAAATAAATAGAAGATCTAAGTAAATTCGGTAGTAATAACATAATTAAATCGTAAAAAATAAATTAATGCACCTTAAGCAGCCTAAAACTAGCTGAACCATTCTGCAGTAATATTTTTGTCTATTTTTTTTTTTTTATGTGTAATGTCATTTTTAGTTCTTGGCTGAAATTAATATACAGGATGATCTTTTATAGAAAAATCCTCTAGATCAAAGAATCCTCAACAGCTGCAGTGAAATAGCATTAATTATTGTGAATATTAAACAATAATTAGAATTTTAGAACAATAGAATTAGAGGGTATCTAATGAATGCAATTTCACGTTAGAACGATAACGAACTGTATTTTTTGAATAAGTATATGTATTTATTCATTCATGTTTGTGTGTATGTGTAGTATCCTTGATAATAAGGAATAACTTCATAGGACTGACTTCACAGTCAAATCGATGTCCCCTGAACAGTTCATGTCACATTTTCCCTAGGGCCTAATGAGCCTGAACTGAGTTATACTTATTTATATGTCTAAATTGCATTTATACAATCGTTAAGTCGGATACAACAATGTGAAAAATTATCCACAAAATTTGAAATTCAAAATTTAAGTAACTAAGTATTATTGTTTTAAAGAAGAAACCTAAATGATAATACATAAGGAAAAAAAATAATTTTTAGATATTCTAGAAAACTTCAATGACCAAACTCCCTCTCCTCTCACCCCTCCCTCCAAAAATGTTATCCTCCTATCCAAGTTAGGATTGCTTATACTTAACCCAAGTGTGCTTCTGTTTTTTGGTTTAAATACTTTTAGAAAACTTTAATGAATTAATATAAATTCCTGAAATCTCAATAAATACTTTGGGCATATACACATATATTGTCTATGCTTAAAACAACCCGCAAAAATACATTCATCCTTACATAGTTATGATATACTAATATAATATACAATGCATAATTGATATTCAGGATATTAGAACATTCAGAACCCGTAAATATTCACTTCTTATCAATAAACCTTTCACTTTCTCACAATACACACACCGAGACCTCTTTGAAATGGAGTACAATAATACCCTATCACCTACAAATTGCCAATTATTTAAACAAATTTTTACGGAAGGGCTCTCGCAAAGCTCTCAAACTCCAATGTTCTTGAAAAAGCTTAATCTTTTAGCACATTCTGCAATCTCAGCCAAATAATCGAATGTGGATTAAAACAGGGATATGGGTACATTGGACAGTCATTGGGCAATGGACCAGTTCGAGAGGAGCTTCTTATTTTCATTTGATTAAATCGTAAGTTCAATACTTCCACAGAAAGCCTAGCATCGCCGTGGAGCTTGTTACCAGAATGTCTAACATTATTATACAAAGTCATTGCTTTGAAACTTGTGTGGATCATTGTGTCGATACCGTTTAATGGACACACCTTTGTGAGGAACACAGTGTGATGAGGTGAGATCCGGTAGCAAATATTGGTTGACAATGTTTAGTTTCTGTTAGGAAGAGGTGAGGGGGTTATTCAAGTTTTCATTCAACATAGTCAACAAATCTTCATTGTTAAGAACACTCCTGTGTTCTACTGTATCTTTCAACACTTCCAAGAATGTGCATCCTAAATATTTTATGATTTTTTTCCAGTTTCATTGTTTGGATACCATTGGTATAGTATTTAATAGAGAGCTTCGTTGTTTTCATCTCTTCTTTACTCATGGCAATATTCAAATAATCTCTATTATTGATCTCTATTCTAATATCTCAAATGACTTTTGAATGTTTTTGATCAGTCTTTATGCAACACAATTGTCACGCGCTGAAACAGCCTGATAATCCGTGAACAGTGTGAGAATCAAACATTTTTGGTCACTATTTAGTTTGTTGCCAAATTTTTTTAAAAAATTTTAGGTCTTGCTCACCTATAAGGTATTGATGGTCCATTGCAAGGTTAAATAGCAAAGACAAATGACAGCCTCTGGATATTCCTAGCAGCACTGGGATTTGAATTGGTTAGTTGTCTAGGGAAATTTTTTTAAAACTTTATTAGTAGAAAGAAGAAATGATATCGTACTTTTCTAAAGGGCAAATGGCGCACTTCTCTTTTCTACTATTCTACACGATATGGTCATGCCTAACGTTTCCAATATGTGATAAAAATATTGTGTTTCTTCGGAGCTGTCGTTCCAAGTAGGTATGGAAAAAATCAGGGAAAAAATGAACTGAAAACGCTTTCTGCCGAGTCAGTTTTATTTGATATTTAAATTTAGGACGTTATATAGTTTATCAAATGCACTTGTACTTGTTTTCATTATAACATAAAAATTAGCACAGCTAGTCATAAATAAATTCGAATATTATTAAAACTAATATGTATTAAAAAAGAGAAATAGTATAATATGACTCATAAGCATATCATTATCTTATATTCAATATCTAAACCAACCTGTTAACACAATCATCAGAAGATTAAGTGACTGAAGGCCGAGGGCCTTAGATGCTCCTGGTATTGCCTTACAATCAACACCCCAGAAGATCGTGACCAAGAGCCGAGGTGAGGTGTTTGACGAGGCTGCAAGCTAATGAGTAGCGGAACCATGAGGTGGGGAGAAGGGAGCACTTGCGAAAGGAACTAGAGGATTCGGAGGCAACACTGATAAATCACCAGGGACTCGTCTTCATGTAATGAGCCAGTTTCCCAGATGGTCATGCATTATGTATTAGATCAGCTCTGATAATTCCTCCAGCTACCTGCTATTGTAGACATTTCCGCTACATCCTTTAAGTGGGCGGCAGTATTCCTTCCAAAGAGTAATTTACCAATATAGCGAAATGATATTCATTATCAAGGTGTCATTTGTAAAAATTTATGTGGAGTAGGGATCGCGCACTTAAGATATGCGAAGCAAGCAATCTTGCATCTTCGAACCGTGGCCAAAAACATTTCGAACGGCACACCTAATATTCCCGAGAGGAATTTGAAACGATCGTGAGAGATCATTACGCAGTCCCAAATAGGTCAAATAGCTCACAATAAAGAGCCAATGAATAACAACTCGTTAACAGCTAAACTCGTAGCCAATTTTTCCACATTTATAAGGTGCTAGCCCGTTAAATTATAACTTCCTAAACCGGAATATCCATATGGAGAAAATTAAACATAATTACGTAACGCTTGTTGGTAGTTAATTTTCTGTAACTATCCAAAAAGCATTTATCCTACCACACCCGCTCTCAACACCCTAATCTTCAGGTGGCTAACGTCCAGTTTTATTATCAGGAATGGATACTTTTAACATTCAACATCTGGGCTACAATGAATGCTTTACAACATATTTTTCAGACATAGGTTCATTACATTATCCTAAAAAAAAAAACTAATCGTATATTATGAATATTTTAATTTAAAAATTTATTGGAACCAAATTCTTACTGCAAAAGACAATCTTTAATGAGTCATTCTTTGTCGTACTTAACAGTATTAATAAATCTGCAATAGCCATCTTAAATACTAATCATTTTATTGTTGATAGTAAATGCTATTAATTAATAATGAGCTACTGTTATTATTGATTGATTTCACAATTAGATAATCTCTAAGCAACTTATTGATATTGATTGACCTTTTATTTTTAATCTGACAGACTGAACAAAAATCTTGTAACAGATATGCCATAAAGTTTGATATGAAACAGGATGATTAACAGTTTAAATAATTTCACATTAATGGTGTTTGTTGTGTCAAAAAAAAAATATATATATGTGAACTTTTATATATTGTAAGCCCAAACCCAAAGTAGTGTCTCCGCAAAAATCAAACCTTAGTGCAATAGTAATTGTAAATTAGCTACCTTGTTGTAGGTTGGATGAGTCATTTTTATACCTTAGTGTTCATCTCACATTATCCATTATATTAATTAAAATGTATATCACTGTTACAACATT
>NW_027109834.1:411816-471643 GCF_000696795.3 Halyomorpha halys
AATTAATATAAATATAACTGTTTGGAATATGGAGGATCTGGATGTGCAGAGTTCTACTGTATTTGTTATATGTAATTAAAAAATACAATTTCTATAATACTATTAATAATATAATTTCTTCAAAAAATGTTACTTCTATTTTGTATAATTATGTATATTTTTTAAATATTTTAATAGATTTGTGAATCAGTCGTTTTTTATCTTGTATTGGGCTTATATTAAAGGACCAGTGAAAATGTTAAAACGATCCATAGACCTTTGATCCAAATGCGTCAATCAAAATTGATTGTAAAGATTATATTCGTGATCACTTCGAAGAAATGATAAACAACACTAAAAAAAAAACTTTTAAATTACCTTAAATTAAATCAAATAAAATTAAATTGAATTTTGATTTGATTCCACTTAACCTATTCATAAACAAAATCTACACTTTGATTAAGTAACATTATTACATAACTGACAGTGGAATGTATTCAATCAGTAAGTTTATTTTGAGGTTATTATTTTTCAATATTAAATATAGAAAATTATAACCTAAAAATATGAACAGGCACTTGATGATAGTAACATAGAAGTCATCATCTAAACTGATTTGAGAAAAGTACAGCAGTACGCGTGTATCCTTTTTATTTTTTACTAACCTGTCCATTTACTTAGAGGACATTTATTAATGCTGATTTTTTGTTTCAGTTTTCCACTAAACATTAAAAGCCCACTTTTGTAAGATTTTTTTCTGAATTTTCTCTTTAGGAAGTCTGGTAAGTCAATTCATATAAATTTTTTGAGGTTAATAAACTTCCAATTGAATGTAATTTATTTTAAATTATCATATTATAGTACAACGTTTCGGGACCACTGTCCCATATTCATGTACTTTAAACCTACAACAATAATAATCTACCATAATAACAATCGTCATCCATATGTATTATAATTCATACAATTATATTCACCTCATAATTTTTCATAATTTGAATTTCATATAGAAAACCATGACACATCTTTACACTATTCTCACTTTTCTACCATTACTTATTTGTGCATTTTTCACTTCTCCTTAGCACAATCATTACTCTATATTTCTTGATACCTCTTTGGACCTTATCCCATGTCCAGTGTGCTGTTTGGTTACCTCCCTGTTTTTTTAAAAGTCCTGCTTTGTATTTTACATTAAACTTAGTGATTTTTATGTTTATATTTTGAGTCTATTTATAATGTCGGCGTAATGTGTATTTAAGTGTTTAGTGTCAGTTTTGTAGTTTACTGTGTTTTGTATGATTTTTGTTATATGTATGGCTTCCAGAAATCTTCTGCTTTATGTATTTTGTGCTGTATCTATTAATTTTGGGTTTTCAAAGTTGAATTCATGGTTCAGTTTTATGCTGTGGTAGGCCAGAGCTGTGCAATATATATTTTTAACGTTTTTACAATTGGTAACATGTTGATTCTAGTTTCCAGGTTTTTAGATGTTTCACCAATGTATACTTTTTCACAATTTTTACAATCTATCTTATAAATTGCATTTAACTTTTCCATCTTATCAACTTAGTCTTTCATGTTGGAGAGCTTATTCTGTAAATTATTATTATTGTATAGACCGGTTCTGATATTTATATGATCATATTCTGTCAGTGTTTTATTAAATTTTATTTGTTAGGTCTGGTATGCATTGAAGTTTAAAGAATTTATTATTACTGTATTTGAAAAAAATTGTACTTAGTAATAGTGATAATTTAAAATAAATTACATTCAATTGGAAGTTTATTAACCTCAACAAATATTTATGTAAGATTTTCTTTTTTTTTTTACTTTCTCTAGTGACGTCTATGAATTCGACCCTAATAATATCATGAGTTTATTCCTTAATATATGTTCTAACCCCAATACATTGCAAACGCTAGTCTAGCACTCAGGCATTCAATTACGGTAGGGCAGTGCCGTTATCCCGTTGGCCCTAGAAGGTGTAGGCAATGAAGACATGAGGGCTGGAGGGAGGACGCGGTTAGGCAAGAGGTAAGTAGCTATAAGAAGACCTATTAAGAGCGCCGAAAGGACTCGTGCTGTGGCTCATTAGGTAGTGGCACGCTCCCATTGTGCAGGATCCCCTTGAGAACGGCGAATCATCGAAGGAGATTGGCTCGTTTAGCGCCAATCAGGGCTCTTTGTGCCTGCTCGCGTCTCCTCATTCGTTAACTCCCCGTTCCTCTTTTGTCAGTGTCGTAATTGGGTTATGTCGATATCGGGAGTCTTAGCGGCGTTGGCTCCTAATGAACTGCTCCTGATATAATCCGAGCTGTATTCATCGACGAGATCTCGATTCAGTTTCACTTATTGCCTTTCTTTTCTTTTTTTTTTTTTACTACTAAAAGATTAACTATTAATATTCTATAGAAACGAAAATTTTCGCAATTATACAGAACTACCTAAAACCATTAATGTAGCAGTCAAAAGAAAAGGCAGGTTTCAGTCACATATTTCCTCCATGCACCAAATCAACTAATTGAGTAGTCTAAGGAATATGATCTTAACCTTTATACAAATCAATAGATATTATAATGAAATTTGATAGTCTAACACTTCTATTTTAATAGAAATAAATAAAATAAGTAGTCAAAGAAGCTATATTAAAATAATTGTAAATATATCCAGGAAAAATCTTTGTCTTCATAGCTTGCAGACACACCAACGGGGGATCGAAAATTTTCACCAAGAAAAATCAAACTTGCGACGACATAGCCTTCTATATTTCCACAACAATGCACGAGCCGCACAAGGGTAAAAAATCGGAATATTCTAGAACATCTTTATCTGTGATCCACAGAATAAGATTTTTGTTACTATCTACACCAAAACTCAAGATTGGCTTAAGAAGCATTCTTTCAAATTTATTTTATAAAATTTTACGTTCGATATTGTGAGATTTCAGAATAATCCTTACGATTTTTATCTCATAACGGGGGAAAAACTCTACAATGAAAATCCAAATATCTACACCAGTAATTTCCAACTAGGTTTCCAAGAAATAATTTAGGAATGGGTTATTTCATGTGCACTCAAAACAGTTTTGGACCTTACCTTCTCAGATTTTCTTCAATTTTGCACAGGTACCCTAGCCTTTCTTAATTTTATCTTAAAATGCGACATTTGACACTTAATTTCTACCAAATGATAATGTAGGGATTCCGCCATTTACATACTTCTACCAAAATGTTTACACCGTTTGAAAAAAGTTGGGTTCTAGACTTTACTAAGGAACTACTTTTTATGCCGGCGTGTAACATAAGAAAGCAAGTTCTACCAACTCACAATGACGTTGACAACTAAATAGAAGCAATGATATATTTTAATATTCTATGATTAATATTAATATATTAATATTATAAGAGTAAATGGTTAGTTTTAACTAACATTTCAAGTCTATTTAACCAATTATCACTTCAAAAACCATCGTCCTGTTTGACAATATTGTCGTTAATCACCTGTTGTATCAAAAAGCTTTGGGGATTAGTCGTGTCTACAACAAGCATAATCAAAGAGTATGTTAACTACGATAAGCAGAATACATTATAAGCTTTAGTTGAATATATTTGTTTAATGTAAGACCTTTGGCAAGACGTTATTAATCATTGTTTCAACATTTTTGATGCGATCATCAAGTCGATTTCATGATTTATTCAGCCATTGTATGCAGAGATATTTGAAAATCCTAGATATAGGGACGTGACGGCCATCTTTTAACACGTGAGATAAGTTTCGTTTCCAATGATTTTTTATTAAATGTAAATTTTAGCCCTAACGTGAACAAAATTATAAAAGTCAATAAAATCAGAATTTGGATTAAACAAAACGTGATTCAGCTTATATTTAGTTCATAAATATAAGTATATAACTAATACTGTTTTTTCTAATAAGGACAAGAATTTGTGAAATATCACAAGTATAATTCTATAATAATAGAAGTTAATAATAGAAATAATTTAAAAATATAATAGAAATATAGTTAAAAGTTAATAACAGAAGTTAATAAGTACAAGTCAGTATTGTATATGTCAGCGAAATTTTAGTAAATTTCAATAGTAAAATTACAAGTAAAAAAAAAAATACTTTGTACTTTATAATAAATCGGAGCCACGGAAATATTTTGGTTTGATTCATCTCTTTTTCAATTCTAAAATTCTATATAATGGTGAACTTTTGAGCTATACCTGCTTATTTTAAACCTTTTTATCATCCAACATTATACATATTTTTATCCATACATTAAATGATAATTAAGTTTACTGTTTAATTTTCCATAAGACAAAAAAATATTTTTATTAGTGAATCCATGCATCATTTAACGTTTGATATTTATAAAGTCCTCGCCTTTATTTCTGTAACACTTTTATTATATGCTTCACATAACAAGGTTGAGTCTGACTCACACACTTTTTTATGTGTAGGCCTATATATGTATATTTTGTGTAGCATCTCTTAAAAGATTTATTCATTAACAAATCAATTAATTGGGCATTAGAAAGACATCAATATGGGAGCGGCTGGAGTTGTGATGTGGGATGGGTCCTCATTACATCAAAGTTCCGTTATTAACAAACGACCTTTGATTACAGAGCCTACCTAACCGTAACCTTTCTCAACAATTATACCTAATGTTCTTAATTTATGTGTAATTATGTTCCAATATTAGAAAATGTTACAGTTAGAAAGAGATCAAAAGGATAAGTTTAAATGTGTTAAAATTTTAATAAGAAAATCATAATTAATAAATTTTGGCGCCTTTATATAGATATAGATAGAAACCAGGAGTAAAGTGGGTTTTCAAAAAGTTTAATTGTTTTTAATAATTTATTTATTGTTACTTGCAACTGTATAAAAATATAGGTAGTAGTACAATTTACAAGTAAATTTCTAATTAGTGATAAAATGGCATTATACTAACATGTGGAGAATCTACCCATTGCTAGAACTCCAATTTAAAAAAAAAAAAAAAGAGGTTGAATTGAAATTGGTTATCCACATTCAATTTAAACCACATATTGCCCGAACTGATTGAGGGTTTAGTTTGATATTCTTGAGTCAGAGTTGGTACACAGTGCGACAGAGCGGTTTTTTATTCTATGCAATAACAATTATTTTGTCAAAATTTTAGCTTCAAAAAGTTATATAATAATCATTAGGCAATACAAATAGGTAAAATAATATTTTTTTTTTTTTACGTGCATTTTTCAGCGTATTATTTTAACCTAAATTCAAATTATTCGAACTCCTGTTACTCATTCTGTAGAGTTGTGTCGATTGTTTCAGTCCATGCAAAATGTTTACAAATCTATTACATAAATATTATTACATAGAAGCACTCAGTTTTCAGGTATCGTGTCATATCAGGATTGAAATTTAGCTTTTCTCTTCACTGAAGTGTCCATTTCACTTTATTTTATTTTTTTATTTTTTTTTATCTTAGCATACCTAAATAAGGATTATTTTATCAGAGGTTTAACATGATGGTATTTTTTTAAGAGTTAAAATTTACAACCAGGATAGTATATTTTCAATTATGAATAGGTTTAATCAAAATATATAAGATTTACATTAAACACTATCGGAAAAAGAAATAAACATGAAATTCAGGATTAACGATAACAATGTTTCCAGAGACGAATTCTTGCCTGGATTTGGCACTTTCGTTTTAACGATGTTTTTACTTTTTAATTTATTTATTGGTATTTACAACTATATTTACAAAAAAAATACATTCAGGAAATTTTATGTAAGACCATAATGGAGTGATACAGGTATGTAGAGAAACTACCCATTCGGAGCACTCTATTTTCACGACGCATGACAAGAGCACTCCACAATTAAATGTAAACGTACACCAAAGAAGCTGTACTTCGTATAATATGTTTCTCAAGGTGGTAATATTATTCCAAAATTGCTTAGCATAGAATATAAACAAAAATTATTTATGAACTAGATGTCTTAGGAATATCAGTGATGTATAAGTGAGTATCAGTGAAGACACAACTAGCCAGAAACTGAAATGATAAAAATAGCTTAATTTTGTATATCTACAATACAAAATATACCAGAAAACAAAACAAATTCTTATTCTAAATTAAAAATAAAAGAAGAAAAAAAGTAAATAAAAAACACAAAATAATTGATAAACTCATATGGAATATTTTTGCATACATACACATACAAATATAATTATATGCTTGGACTCACATATGTAAACATTTATGCACACACCAGAAGTATGAAATTAGAAATTAAATATATAAATCAAGGCGTATATAGAATATTTTTTAAAATTATCACTTTTAATCTTAATTCTATTTTGGAAATATGGTAATGTTTACATTATATTATCTTATATATTTAGATTTTTGTCTGAAAATCATTTTTTTCAAGGGATTGAGAATATTGAATGTCATCAAGACAATCGGGCTATTGGTATTTAATTTATTCTAAAGTCGGCTTTAAAGACACCCCACTCCCACAAAGATTTTGTCTTATCGCAAGATTGTACATCTTTTGCTTCGACAAGATCTTGATGCAAATTTTCATCTTGATGGAATATACAAGTAAAACAGTTAGCACCTATTTATACAGTCCATAAAAACCCTAAACAAACCTGGCATTTATATTCTAGTCATGTTTGAGACGTTATGAATGGTATGCCCCTTGGTACTTCTAATCGTCATGTAGCATTGATCCAGCCTCCGTCGACATTTAGACTGGAGCTATAAAGCTGCCCGTAACACGCGCGTGCCCCAATCGTAAATAGGCCAGACGAAATTGTGAAAAAAAAACTTCCTTAAAAGGAAGACCATAGCCAGCTATATATTACACAAGAGGTCCCTTAGAGCCCAGCCCTCCTACCGACTGACGGACAATATCCCGTATAAATTAGTAGTCTTGTGAGCTACTAGAGGAGTTTCTCCTGTTTTCCGCGGTACAAATGATACAAGAAGCAATTAGGAGAAAGGGGCGCAGATTAATTCAGTGGCTTGGCCTTATACAAGGAGTAATTTTTTATTTGATTAGAAATGGCCAGGTCACATAGCAACTTTAAGCCTACCATAGCCTCGGAGAATATCAGGCGCTTTACAAATTACTATGTAAATTAAATGTTTACTAAGCAAGGATCTGATTACTAGTAGTTATTGATGCTGTATGAACCATGACAGAAGCCAATGTACTCGCTGAAAATTACAAGGTCTATAAATGTTAAAATTAAAAAAAAAAAAAAAAATTAAATTAGGAAAAAAACCTGTCCAACTGTCATAACTTTTTAAACATCTAGATTATGAAAATGTATGTTTAAATATGCTGAATAATATTCTTCCAACGTAATTGTTGTTGTCTGGGGCTTAAGGGCGCAAAACCCTGAGGTCATCAACGCCCATGTTCCAACGTAATTATAGAAACAAGACAATTTTAAAAAATATTATAAAAAATAAATCAATAATAATGACATTAAATAACACAACAAGATCGATAAACGAAAATGTAGACAATATACAGCAAATTATTGACTTTTTAAGGAACGTCAACTTTAAATAATCCTGAATATATTATAATATTGAAAACATTTACCTGAATTTATATATAATATTTTGAATATAAGAATTTTTATATTTCGTTTTAACAAAATAAAAAAGAATTTTTGTGTGGAAGACCAAATAAATTAATTCGACTGCATTCTCATTCAGATCGGTAATCTATAGAATAACGTTCTTGCTCCTGTTGAAGTACACAAGAACATCAGAACACAATCACCAAGCAAATCAATTATAATTATGATGGAAACAAGATTATACAATACTTTCACTTACTTTAAAACAAATTTTCCAATACTGAGAATTATCCATATATCTTTGTAATTTAGAAGTAAAAGTAAATATTCTAATTAGTGGAGTGTTAAGTACAAAAAAAGCATCTAGTAAAAGATTTGGGGGTTTTCTTGGTATTTATCGAATTTTGAATTTTTTAAAAAAATAAATAAATAAAATAATAATTTTTAAGTTAAATTTTCTTTAAATTACAAAACCCAGAGGTAACCAACCTATTCTATCTAGGGTAATTTATTCTATCTAAGGGGCTATCTAGACGTAACCACCCCTAACTATATTGTGGGTCAAGTTTTCAATACGTGGGATCACCCGGAAATAAAAATCAACCCACAAGCCAGATTCGAACCAACACCCTTGCAGTTACGAGGCACCAAAGTTGACTCTTTGACTCAAGGGACTATGAGACTCATTTTTAATGTGCTGTCTGATAAATACAAACGCATCTTGCCGTTCCTTACCTTTTTATTTTTAACTATTGCCACCTCATTCATAAAGTTAAATACAACAAATGCCTTGGGCTTAAGCTGGTATTGTTGGAACTTATGGATTTACAAACTTGGATTCTGCTCATGAAATTGTGAAAACTGTTTTTTAAAAAGCATATTCGTTATTGTACTATAATAAATTTATAAAAATTGAAGTGAGCGGGAGGTTCCATTTTGCCGGCTATAGGGTTACTGTGGTGTTAAATGAAATGGGTACGGTCATATCATAACAATAAAAAATAATATGGCTAAACATTCTTTCTTTCATAAGTTTCCGAAACTTCATCTCCTGCTATAAAATGTTAGACAACAACAAAAAAAATCAGCAAATCCGATCTCTGGTCGATGACTTTAAAAAAAAATTCAAAATAATAAACCTTCGAAAATATCAATTAACAGCAATAATCCATCCTCTCCCCCCTAGTTTGTATAAATCTTTAAAGAAATAATCAAACATCTCCATTTAATCTTTTTGGTAAGACTGAAGCTACAGTTTAACAAGCCAAGCTCTGCATTTTCGGTACGAGTTTTTTTTTTTAAAATAAAGTACGATATTCAATATATTAGTCATTCATTAATAGTCCCATGATTTCCTTTTATAATAAGCACACTATATAAAATATCATGAGAATCTCTGAGTTCATTTATCATAATATAGTCATGATTTCGATAAACTAATTTGCATTGAATAAAACTAAAACAGTTAGTAATATTAAAATTCATAATACCTGATAAATAACCTTATCATGGAATCAGTACTAATTGTGCTACCTTAACTAAATAAAATAAGGTGGTATAGTTAGACCAGTCTATAGTCTAATGTTTTATAGTTAGAGTAAATGCATAGCGCAAAACTAGGCAATTTGAATTATATCATACATTGAAACCAACTATTTATTAGAAACACACTCCATCCGCTGTTCTTCGTATTACTTTATGTAATTGTGAATTCTTTCAAAATCTCATTATTACTATTATTATTCCCTCCAAAGGATCTGAAAGACTAACAATGAGCTGAAGAAGTTCAACAGCGCCAAAAACAAACGCGACAAGATCTATTACGATGGGCTGACATTCTGACTGGCAGATCAAAGAGCTTATCTAATCAAAGATCTTGAAGTAAACAAGTTAGATGTGAAAGTCTAAGTGCTGAGTTCCGTTTTATTTCATATCACCATCTTAATCTTATTTATGCAAAACCAACAGTGCCTAGAAAAATCAGAAAGAAGTCTGTCCTCCAATTCTACTCCAGCTGTTATTGACAGTATCAGGTCATCCGCCTTTATGGCGCCCAACACAAATAACTCAATACAAGGATAAAGCCTCTGGAAAACTAGATCTAACCAACTATTAAAACTATTCTTATCCTATATGGTTTACACATATATCAGTTTGAGATATTCAATTTAAGTTAAAAATTACAAACTGGTATTGAATAACTTCCAAACATAAATTAAAATCTATACCGCTACAACCCATGAAAGGTCAGGGTTTCAGTACTTTGTAAGGAAGTACTTTTACCAGACCAACGGTTGTGCAAGGAGGAGATTTGGTCAGAAAAACGCTCAACCGCAAGATTTTTACCCAATTTAGGAGGCTGGGTGGACACCAGGAGGGCTCCAGAACCCACAGGAGTTGACTTCAGTATATATTAGTCAGTGTAATGTTGCTCACTATTTTTTTCTTCCAATTATCTCCTTTTTATGAAAATAAAATTACTGGAAATTATATTGGATAAAAAAAATATATATATCCTATGTACTCTTGAAATAGGGGGTGGTAGTAACCTAAGCTTGGATATTATCCCTTTAATAAATATTTCTATTTATAACTACAAATATTTCTAATTATATGTGTCAGTCTGTTTATGATCAGGGTCACTAGGTAATAAAACAATAACATGTTTAATGATTCGTCGTTGATAACATAATCAACTAGCCGAGCCGTTGTTGAAAAATAGGTGTATCCAGAAAAATAGTTTTTCGCTGTTAGCTAATTTATACGATATTTTCTTTTTTGAAAAATTGGAAATTTATTAAAAATTGAAATATATTGAATAAGTAATTACCTTTATTTCAAGGATTATGACTTGAGTTCGTATGAGAATTATATTTATGGAATGAGCCTCTGATGAAAATTGAAAACAATTTCTATCGAAACCCAATATATCCTCATTAGGAAAATTACTTTTTTTAATTAATGTAGAAACATATCATATAGATAATTACATTTTTATTGAAAATTTTGACAAGAAATTTTGAAATGAACTGAATGCGTTATAGCATTAGAATTTTATTTTGTCAAAAAACCTTTACTTTTGAGAATTAGATATATTAACTTTTAATGATATACTCCTCAATTGTCGTTGGTCGTTGCGCATCTGTAAATGAAATAAATCAATGGCATTTGATAATATATATATACATATATATCAGACCATATATACTAATCTCCAATTTTGACCTAGCTCGGATTATCTGTTTCCGAAATGTAGGTTTGCTGATCAGAATATATTTGCGCATGCGTAAGCAAAAGTAGTTGACGGTAATTGATACCGAGTCGTTTTTATACAATTCTTCCATGTTCTTCCAAATTTTGACCAAATCGGAAGAGCCTTATTTGTAATTGACGTTTTCCAAGAAAATTAGGTCTATACCTGTGTAATAGAAGTCCATCTAAATACCAACACAAAAAATACCTAAAATTTATATAAAAACTGGATAAGCAGTTCGATAGATTATGGCCGAACTTAAGTTCGACGACAGAGAGATACGGAAACAACCTTGTTACTTGATGTCTAAAATTTAAAATGCGAGTGAAAATTGTCAATACAGAGAAAAAAAAAATCAGTAGAATGTTTTCCTACATTCGGTGGTGAGGAAACTATACTTTCATATGTACAGTTCGAGAAGTTTAAGTCTTTAAAAAGTTTAAATAAATCTTTAAAAGTGGGAGCGGCATCGATATGAGAAGAAGGGAGAGAAATACTTTATTCATCTATGCTGCCCAAATACATCACACAGCATACTGATCAATAGCTAATCGGACATATTTAAATTACATAAGTTATATGATATAATAAAATAGAAATAAAACAGTTTTTTTCCCCTAAAGTTTTCTTTTACAATCAATTTCAGTCTATGCACCGTATACAAATATTTCAATTCATTCATTTTTTTCTTTCCCTTCTGTTCCTTCAATTTCACCATTTCACAATTTTTAATACATCCGATCAACAAATTCACTCTCCCGAATTATATATATATTATGATCGCGTATCGATTAATTTTAACTTTTCTGATTTCTAATATACTAGGGTCCTCTTATATGTTTCTTAAGACGCAGAAAACGAAAATTCTATCGATTAATTTTAACTTTTCTGATTTCTAACATATAAGGGTCCATTCTTATGTTTTAGGATACGCAAAATATGAAAATGCCATCGACTTTAAGATCGCGTATCAATTTATTTTAACTTTTCTTTTAATTCCTTCTTATATTAGGGTCCCTTCATATATATTAAGCCTTTTTTTATGTTTTCTGCATCTCAGTAATAAATGGATATGCAAGCGTGCGATCATAAAATCGATAGCATTTTCGTTTGCTATGTCTTTAGAAACATATAAGAGTACCCTAGTATATTATAAATCCGAAAAGTTAAAATAAAACGATACGCGATCTTAAAATCGATATCATTTTCGGTTTCTGCTTCTTAAGAAACATATTAGAGGACCCTAATACATCAGGAAAGTTAAAATTAATCGATAAGCAATCTTAAAATCGATAGCATTTTCGTTTGCTGCGTCTTTAGAAACATATTAGAGGACCCTGATATAGTAGCGATCAGAAAAGTTAAATAAATCGATGCACGATCTTAAAATCGATAGAATTTTTGTTTTCTATTCGTCTTAAAATGTGTAATAGGACCCTCATACATTAGAAATCAAAAATGTTTAAAAATAAGCGAAATTGAAAGAAAATCGTTATTTGAATAATATTGTATTAACTAATTTTGTATTCGAATAACTTTGTATTCAACTAATTTTTTATTCCACAAATTTTTTAATCGATTGAAATGATATTTCAAATATTCGAATACAAAATTATTCGGATTGTTTAGTCGTATTTTTATTCGAATACAACTGTATTCGTCTCTGGTCATTCGAATACTTTTTGCCCAACTCTGCTTTACCCCTTATGCTTCAAGGGCTGAAAATATTGATGAATGAATATATTTTCTTCATCCCTTCAATATAAATTAAACATCACTCTACAATAAAATTTCCTAACAAATAAAAAGTCACTACTGCATGCTCAACCTAAATATTACAAAACATATTGTTGTATTTATATGCTCCAGTATTCTTCCTATTTACATTTAAAAGAATGCTTAACGATTTAAATTCCATTTAGATCCCTGGTTTGGATCGTCACGATGGAATGGCACCCGTGCTCCAGATGAAGGCATTCATATCGGGCGTAAAACGCGTGACAAGTTCGTGATGTCACGCTTGAAGAGGGCACGTTCCAGCTTTCTGTTTAAGCAATTGTAAATGTTCTTGGGTCTTTCGTTAATCGTGAACTATAAAACCTCCTGTCAGATCTTTATAAGTCTTATCAAACAAATTAAAGACATATTTATCATAATCGTTACTAGAATCCAATAACCCTAATAATGGTTAATGAACAAATTATATTAAAAAATAAAAAATAATTATTAATCGCTTATAATTGATTTCATATAAATTAAAATCACTATAAATTGAAGTTAAAAAGTTGAATGCAACCCTATATTTTAAAAAATATATTAATTTTTTATTTTTTTATGTTACAGATTTTTTTTGTTTCCTCACTAGCATGAATATTCATTATTGGGAAGATTTGTATTCATGTAGGAATCAAAAAAAGACGTATATAATCTTATCAATTCTTCAAGACTGGTTTATTGTTTAAATAAAATAAATTTCAGAATCTTAACTATAAATTCACACCTCACATCCAATTAATTTTTTTCACGCTATTCTGCCTTCTATTTAAGTCAAATTAACATACATATTTTATTACTTTTTCTTTGAATTTTAAAACTTTTAATTACGAATTATCATACACTATCATCACTCACTTATGAACAATTTATTATATTTAAACAAAAAATACAACCTCAGAACATATTTTTCGCTATAAATTTACGTTTTAGGAGGTGAGGAAATAATTAGGTTCCTTGTCAGTCTCAAATGTCAAATTTGTGTTTGGTTATAATCAATCGAACCGTTTATCCGATTTTGAAGATATTTTAGGGCTCCTGTGTGTTGATACTCAGTTTGTCCGTGTTGGCTACCTTCGCTTATGCATGTGTAAACGTATTATCATCGGCACACGTATATTTATAATACGTCTCTTCCAATTTGTTTCGAATTTGTAGGTTAGTTCAAGATTATAAAAAATGATCCAATATAAACTTGCTCAAATATTATACCTACTTTCGCTTATGCATACTCATACGCAAATATATCTTTATACTCCAGTCTTCGAAACGGCGCTACCGAAACAGCTCAAAGCTGGAGATTACTTTAAACAAGATTTTGTATCAATTTTGTCGAACTTCAACAAATTTTTTTGCTTACCTGTGTGAAAAAAAAATTTCTAGATAAACCTACATTTTAACTATCACTCAACCCTTTCAAAACCTTTAAATATAGTTAATTGCGTAATCAATATAAATATAAAAAAGGATAATATCAAGTAAATGAAACTTAGTATAAATATTTAGTTAGTTAAATATTTACTTGATTAGGGTAAAAAATACTAATATGAGATTCTAAAATAACATACCAGACCAGTTGAAGTTAATAAAGTTACTTAAAAGTTAATAATCTTACTCTTAACAATAGTTTTAAAATTTTCAAAATGTAACTGGTTTTTGGTTATTAATTAATGTAGCCAGAAGCAGAAGGTTTTAAAAGTGTGGCTAATTATATAAAATATTGCGTGTTTTATATGAAATGAAAATTAGAGAGAAATAAAGAGGTAACGAGGATTTTTTTTTTTTTTCAAACATGATTAAGAACGTTTTCTGAAAGATTCAGTGTGGCATACACGATAGTTAAAAACTTTAAAACAGTTCAAAATTCTGTTGAATAAATGCGTAAACCATAAAGAATAGTTGATTTCAAGACCAACTTCTTGATACCTCGATTTGATCCTGCTGGATTTAAGTTGTAGTGCGATATTTACCATATTCTATTTTAAGTGTTAAAGTTCTGAAAATGGTAATTGTTAACACGCTAACAATAATGAAAAAGAGCCTAACAAAAACACTTATATATAAGTCCTTGTTTATTGTTTTATTAAAATTTTTCGAAGGTTTCTTTTAATTTCCGAGTTAATCAAAACAAGCAATTTAAGGTAGCACTATGGTCAGATTGTGTTTCATACTTCCCTAAAAATGTCATTCTTAAGCTTCCATTAAATAGATCTGTTTCCTGTTTCAGATCAATATGTCGATTATTTGAAAATTAATAGCACTATCATGATTTCCAAATTTACCTTTTCTTCCTACTTTCTGACCTATTAGTTGCCACGAAGAAGCTTCAAGAAGACTTGAATAGAATTAGTTAGTGGGCACAAGAAAACAAGCTAAAGTTGAATGCAGAGAAAACTAAGGCAATCGTAATAGGATCCAATCACCTCCTGAAAACTATTTCTCATATTCCAACCTTATTTCTAAACAAGAATCCAATACAATTCCATAACCTTGGTGTCACTATAGGCCAAACTCTCTCCTGGAAAAACAACGTCTCCGATATTTCTCGTCGTACCTTCTCCACCCTAAAGCGTTTAAATTATCTTCGTCACCTACTTCCTTTTGAAACCCGCAGGCTCCTGGTTACTTCCTTAATATCTCCCCCTTGATTTACGGGGGTGTCTCTGGGAATCTCGAACCAAAAAAACGGTTAAATAATTGCTTTGTACGATTAATCTTTGGGGTCCCCAAGGACGCCTCTGTCACCCGATTTTAAGAAGAGTTGAAGTGGCTTTACCCTTCCTTCCGTCGTAAATATTTTCTTCCTTCCTTCCTCTACAAAGTTATTCAATCCCGCCGTCCACCGTACATCTCTGATATCCTTCAATTTAAATCCTCAGAGCATTACCGCAATACCCGCTCACGGCCTTCAGACGTATATATAAATGCCAATTGCACCGCTGCCTTTGGTAGATCTTTCTTCACCTGTTCCTCTTTCCAATGGAATGCTATTCCCTCCTTTATTCTTAGCTCTAATACCCTTCCAATCTTCAAATCTCGTTTCTTCGACGACCTTCTGTCCATCCAATTCCGAAAGAATAACAATTGAAAGTTTCAAAAAAGCTTTATATGTTTTCTGTATTTTATGTCTCAGATTTTCGTTTATAATTGTAAATATGTTAGCAGAAATTGTATCTTTTCATTTATTCTTTAGTTTGATTGTATTTTTATTTTTATTTATTATCAGAAGTCATCTTATGTTTTATGATATGACATGTGCTTTATTTTATTTGTTCTATCATTTTTTTTTAATATATTTTGTAAATTATTGTTGTTTATTTCTATCTTTTCAATTCATTGTTTTATTTTATTTTAAAAAGTTTTGTAAACTTTTACTCTAAGTCTCTAAAGCCTAATTTTGACGCCTGTATATTATTCTAAAGGGATCAATCCCAGAATAAATAAAGATTATTATATAAGAAGATGGTCAGGGTTGTGGTCAAAAGAGAAACAAAAATAGTTTTGTTTTAGTTGCCAAAAATTGTCAAAAATAGTTTTGACTGTTCAACCTTTACCTTTGAAACCCCCTGATGAAGCCCTGCAAAGTGGGACGAGACGTCGGAGAATAAATAGTTGTAAACTATTTTTGTTTCTCTTTTGACCGCAACCCTGACCATCTTCTTATATATCAATTTTTACGGTCAACTGTATATACATAAATAAAGATTATTATTATCACTGAAATATATTTCACGTACAATAAGATCATGTTAAACTTGTAGAACCCTTCTTATCCGTCCAATTCAAGACCGAGACATGGTCGGTTAAGCTGATGAACAGGATAATGTAAAAAAAAAACTAAAATAAAAAAAAAACTGCTTCTCTTATATTAAGTAACTTTTTTTATTTTGGGTTTGAAGTATTCCTTAGATTGTACTGAATTATAATAACTCTAATAGCTTGATGAAAGTATAAGAACGACCTTTGTAATGAAAGTAATCGCAGTCTATGTTGCTATATTTGAAATACGTCCAATTCTAAATAAAATCAAAACTTTTTTTATCAGATGTACCACTATTCAAGCCAACCATCTATATAATGTTAAATATACACATGAGTTAAATTAAGTACACAAAGGATATTTGAAATTTTAATAGTCACAAAGTAATTTATTGTAATTTGTTTTACCGAATTATTGTTTAGATTGGTTAAACAAAGAAGCTGTTGAGAAATAACCATATACATCAATACCCGTTAACGCAGAGCTTTAGACAATGAAACTTTAGAATAGCAGGTAGATAAGGGATCGTAAGTCTAGTAGACGTAGATTAACGCGGTGGAGAGCAGCCTGCAATCTTGATATTAGCTCTGGTAATTTGAACTCTAGGATCGGAAATGAGATGGAATTAGATAGCCACGTGTTAGTGCAGATGTTTGGAGCATTGAACAATCCAACTCAAATTAAGGTTAATGAAAGGAGGGCTGATCTTTCAAGATTGATGGCTTCATCTTCTCATTTAACAAAAGTTTTTTTTATTTATATCAATCCTTTTGATGGAAGATGAGTTTCATCACATTGACGAAGGATCATAATCAAGGCTATGCTATTCTCATCATGAGTGAAATGCATTGAACAGTAGTCTAGAAATCCTTCCGGGTAATTAAGCCTTTCCGGTTGTAAACCTTTTTTATAAATAAGGCAATATTCTTATCAACTCTCCTTTTATTATGCATTAATAAAGAACCATAAATTAAAATAATCGATTATTACAAATAAAAATGATTCAAATTCATCTGTCACATCATAATTTTCCTTCCAATTTGCCCTTTAAGCCCTTTATTGTCTCTACTTTTCCAGGCAGCTTACCCTCTCTATTTTACAAATTCCTCCAAGTACTTTTACTGAGGATGTGATAATTTTGAACGTTCTTAGGGATTTGGAGTTTCATGAACCCTAATAATTTTTATTTTTTTATAATTATCTAAGCAAATATTTTATAATTTTAGCTTTATTTTTATTATCATATATAACAATATTATTATGGTAACATAGATATGAAAGGGGTTTGTGAAAATAAATACTTATTTAAAACTATTGTTAGTATTATTTCTGTGGTTAAGCGAGAGATATATCATACTTTTAAAGTTCAAGGTGGATGCTGAGTTTCAGATTTTAGTGGCAGATTCTCTTTAAGTGCTGAGATAGCCCTAGAAATTCTTTCTGTCAAAGAAAGTGTTGTGTTTGGCTTCTTGGCTGGAAAATAAACTTGTGTTTGAGATAGTTTGTCTGTGGAAATAATTTAGAAAAGAGATAAACCTGCTTCAGAGAAAATGCTGAGGGTGGAAATTCTAAAACCCCAATAGTTTTTAACTGTTCAAAATTGTTTAAGCCAATATTTTATAATTTTAGCTACATTTATAAATTTAGCTATATATTTTGAAACCCTACATAATTACATTTTTAAAGGTATAGGAATGCGGATATTAAAAGGGTTAGTGGAAAAAAAAATTTATTATAGAAAAAAAATTAAGAAAAGTTCCAAAACATTTGAAATTTCAATGTTTGGTGTGTTCAAAAAGAGGTAATTTATAAGCAGTACATTCCCGCTATTACATTTTTAAATAAAAATGTTCAATCTCCAAAATTGTAAAAAAAAAAAAATAACGAGCTGTCAATTCAAACATTCCTTGCAATTAATGCAAACATTTCCGAGTGAGATTAACACACTGTCCTTTTTTACATTTTAATGTTATTCGTGTCACTTATTCCGAGATATGATTGGCATCTTTGTTTTTTTTTTTTTTTGGGGGGGAGGGTGGAGCTAACAACTTTTGGGGCCTTCTGAACAGTTCGTCTGGCCTCTTTGGATTTGATGTTATCATATAATGGGCGCATAATCCGTTGGTTTGATCCTCTGTACTCATATACGGAATTACGAGGGATTTTCCTAGTTACATAACAAAATCAAACTTTATAAGTAACCTGCATAGAATATTTATAAATGGATGATATTTGTTTAAAGAAAAACACATATCATTATTGGAGAAGTTTGTCGGGGGGTGCCGTCAGCAAAGAACAACATAAATAAACAAAACCATATTTATTTATTTTATGCCAACGTTTCGACCTGAATTTCAGCTCTTCATCAGGGGTTATGGCGTAAAAGGCAGGCCTGCAATTGATTGATGTATGAGTTTTTTGACTTTATCATATCTATGTGGTTTATCAAAGCTTAGCGGATTCAAATAGTACTTATCGTATCTTTTTAAAAGTTAACTAACTTAAGATCCTGAAGAATAACTAATATTATGAAAAGTACAGAAGAGACACTCTCCAGTTGAATATTTAGGTTCGTTTCCACGATTATAGTATGTCGTATTTTCAATGGTAACAAAAAGTATATCATCATCATCCACTCCATCAAAATCCATCCAGTGTTTTGTTTCGTTTGATAAGATATTTTTTTATCTATTTTCAGAGTATCATAGGCGTTTTGTGCGATATTTGCGTTAAAAAATTAAAATAAGGTTTTGGATTATCTCTATAGGAAGTCTGGTGAGTCAATTCATAAAAAACAATTTCAGGTTAATGACTTCCAGTTGAATGAAATTTGTATTAAATTCTCATAACATGGTACAACGTTTCGGGACCACTGTCCCTTATTCATGTCCTTTAAACCTCATAATTTCATATAGGAAATCATGTCACAATTTGTGCATCTTCACTACTCCTTAGCACAGCCATTACTCTAAAAATTGAGAAAATACAAATTTTTAATCTATGAGGATTGAAGTCGTTAAATCGTAAGGAAACTAATTTTAGTTATTTTGATAGATAAGTTTAAAATCTTTTCCTCGTAAATCGTTTACAGATATCAACAGAAATTAACAGTTTTGCGCTCGCTAATATCAAAATCCGAAGATATTACACAAAGCTGAAAGAATAACCATTAGGAACACAGGTCAAAGAGATGCTACAAATATAGTCAGTATAGTCTCAAGTTTTCTTTCAACATTAGCTAGGAAAATCAAGAAATGCTAAAATCCAAAGCAAAAACTGACTGAAAGTGTGTTATTGATGAATCTTTAACTCTATTCACAGCAGGCCTCTAATTTTGAAGGAGATTAGGGATTGGTGTAGGAATGATCCAGTATCATTTTCATCAAATACCTTCCACTAATTTCGGTTACGCGAGCGCAAATGTATTTTCCTGGAAACCTCTATATTTTAAAAATTGCTTGTCTGATTTGGTAAAAAAAATGAGGAGTTTTTATTTGATTCTTTGGATTTAAAACTAAATATAAAAGTTTGATGAAAACTGACAAATACAACTGATAGTATAACAATTGATAGTATCCGTTCGGTACGGCCCACTGTGTAAAGAGAGAGTAGATGCTGATCAGGAGCTGGGCAGGCAATTACTAGAAAGGTTCTATCGGACGGAGTATGGCCACCGTATCGACGACAGGAGAACCCACTTACCTCCAACTGCCTGATAGTTAATATTTAGTGAGTACACCTCCCCCGCACCGCCTTATCACGTCCTCGCTGAGTGCGCTCTGCGATCTTTGCCCTTTCGTACTTAGGAGTCGGTTCTTCGAAAGGGAAGGAGTAATATGAACAATCGTTTCGCTAGGAAATATGAATTCCTTTTTGAACTTGAATTCATTCTAGGACTAATACAGGTTGTCCCTGTCATTTCTGAACTCTGT
The DNA here is from genome assembly GCF_000696795.3 of Halyomorpha halys. NCBI lineage: Eukaryota > Metazoa > Arthropoda > Insecta > Hemiptera > Pentatomidae > Halyomorpha > Halyomorpha halys. The sequence continues at coordinate 432,120 of NW_027109834.1, forward strand.
GAATCAATCTAACAGATCAAAAGCAATTATTTTTCATAAGCATAAGTGAGTAAAAAGTCGAGAAGACAAATTTTCAATAATCATTATGAAAATGGATTTGAATCATTGAATTATTAATTTGAAAGCTTATTACATCAACGTTTCAGTGTTATTCCCCATCTTCTAGATAACTCATCAATAAAATGCTATTTGATCATTAATTGTTAATACCTTATTGATTTTTTCGTTGTTTCATATAAGCTACAGTATTGTAAAACTAAATATTATAAAATATAAAACTAAGTATTGTAAAATAGCCAGGTTTCTAATTTTTATTTTATTTATTTTTAAATATGAAGGTGGTCAGGGTTGCGATCAAAACGAAGTTTACGACTACTCATTTCCCGACGTTTCGATCCAATTTGTTGAGCTTCATCAGGGCTAAAAAGATACAAAAACAACTAAGAATATTTGAACATATTCTTTGGAATAATAAAAGTTCGAAGTTTTGAGTTCGAATCAGCCTGCCAGAAAATTGTTTTCTGTTACACTGTAGCCGTGAGTCAACTCCTGTGGGTTCTTAGAGCCTTCCTGGGGTACACTTAATTGGGTAAAAATCTGGCGGTCGAGCGTGAATCTGACCAAATCACCTCCTTGCACAACCGTTGGTCTAGTAACAGTACTTCCTTACAAAGTACTGAACCCATGATCTTTCATGAGTTGTAATGGTACAGATTTTAAAGATAATAAAATACAAAGCGGTAAATTAAGGTAGGGATAAAATCATATAAAAATAAGTGAAAAGAAAATCATATACAAATAGAAGGAAAGAAGAAATAAAATAGTATTAATATAAAATAAACAATGATAAAAATTTTAAAAAATTATATAAACTATAAGGTTAAAAATATGTTCACTAAAACACGGAAAATAAAGAAGTAAGTTGAGATTAAATAAAGGTCGAGAAAGAATAAATAAAACTAATAATGATAATAATAAATGATTAAAGAACAATTCAGAACCACCATCATGTTCAAGTAGATAGCTTCACAGATTTAGACAGTAAATCAGAAGCGTACAGGAGTGGAGTGGAGGTAGCCGTTACGATTTTATTTCTATTTCAAATACATTGCGTATACAGGAAAAAGGTATAAAAATTATGACAAAACTTAAAAATAATACAAGAAAGAGATATAAAAATATGATAATAATAATAACTTTAAGAATTTTCTAATTTAGGAAAAACTAAAAATAAATTAAATGATTAAATAATATATACCTAGAGAAAATATAGTTGAGATAACAAAATTAATACAATATAGGTATAATTAAATAATACAATATAGGTATTATTCTTCATATTTGAAATTATATGGTTAATTATAATTATTGGTGGAGACCGCTGTTTTCTAATAAAGTGGGGGTTTATGTTGCCAGTACAGCCAATTCTCTAACTGATTAGAGCAAATTCCTCCCTGTGGCTGTGAAGGTAGGATCCCAATTTTTTTTTGTTCCTACCCTTTTCCAGGAAAAATATTACTTAGAACCCCCTGGAAACCATGAAAAAAGTATAGCAATTAATAAGAAATACATATGTATTAATGATTCTACTTTTGTCGTAAAATATAGCAAAGAATGGTGTAAATTAGAAACATTGAACTTGAAAATTATAAAACTATTTATTGAAATCAGAATAGAATGTAATCCAAAAAAAGTTAAAACATTCGAAATCATCTTAATGAGAAGGATGAACCTGGTGTGCTGCTACCAATTTAGTAATCCTCTGCTCTATTTTCGTCAGCAGTAATATTGTGATATGCTAACGGTGACAACTTATAGTTATTCATCGCTCCCCAAATGGACCTGTGGCCATCACCATCCCTTCTGAATCGCTGCAGCACCCACCAGGGGATGGTAGCGCCCCAAGTGAGAATCACTGATGTAGACCATAGTTTACTACTTTTTTGATGTCCTTTAATTTACAAGGATTTCTTTCATCTTTTCGATATTTCCATTTTATGTTGTTTACTAAGTTCTAATGAGATAATAAATAGACTAAATACTAAGATAAATGGGATCAGTTTTTAATTTACACCTGCAATTAAATACTGAGGTTTCATAGTAACAGTCTGTTTTTTTTAAAATTAATAAATGGATATTACTGCAGCCTGATACAGCTACGTAAATTGTTGATTAATTATTGAACGAGTATCAAATCCATTTCTAATTTGGTATTAGGCCTAATATTTTAAAATACCCTATAACAGTTATATAGAGGTTCCATGGTGATGGTGATAGTAGTAGTAAGTTTGACGCTCAGGTGTAAACAGTAGTAATAATACTCATCATTGCCCACTACCAAGCTGAACCTGATTGTAAGGCAGCAAATCTTAGGTTACTCAATGATTAATTTTAAAATTAATTAGAAAGAAATGTTTAAAATTAATCAGAAAGACATAGTTAAAATTAATTCAATAATTGTAATTGATTTTTTTTTTAGTTATTTAATTGATAAGCTTTAAGAAAAATAAGTATTTTGGTGAAAAATAATCTAATTTAATAGCTTTTATGGAACTCTAAGGGACAGTGTACAAAGTATGGGGATCACCCCTACATTTAAAAATTTATTTTTAGACACAAATTTTTGTGTCTGTAACTCAGTTTCCTACTGATTAAACCTGACACTGGGCAAAATCTCAGTTGGCTCCTCTGTAAATCTGAATCCTGATCCACGCTCTTAGTACATATACTTTTATTTTAAAGTATTTGAAAAACATTGTGAACTTAATAAACTTTCAAAACCATGTTCCATAAATTTCTAAATAATATTCTCAGGCTTAGAAACTGTTCTTTATAAAAATAATAAAATATGTAAAACATAAACAGAATTTTATTATAAAAAAAAAATATGCTTATGAACTAAAAACACTTTTCACAAAAATATTTATATAAAATATAATGACTGATAGTAGTTTTAAAATCACATTATTAATCACAAATCAGGTACATAAACATTCTATCATTAACATCATTGAGTGACCTACAGCATTTGACCGTAAGTAGGGTCTGAAAGTACTTAATGTCCTCAGATCTCATTACAATATCTAGTTCACTATCTTAAAAAGCAAACATTGTAATTTCTATTGGTAATATAGTAGCAATAACTAATTTTTAAATTAACTTCTAAAAATTCTATACATTTTTTCCATAAATAAAAGAAGGTTGCTCTCCTCTGTAAATGCTTAACAATAATTAATAATGGTTCTAATAAGGGCTATTTCTATTACAGTGTTATACATAACACTTTATTTATCCCTTTTTTTTTTCTCACTAACTTTTCAATTTGTCTGTATATTAAATTATTTAAATTAAAAACACATTTTTTAAAAATTAAATTCTTTTTGATTACCTTGAATGTATTTAAATTAAATTAATTATTAATTATGAGATTTATACCAGTTAATTATAATCAATAACAGTGATATGACTCCTACAGATAATAATTAGAATGAAAACACTTCAATAACCTATAATAGTTTAAAAAATGATATTATTACAGATAAAACTATTTACATCATCAAACTTTTCATTTTCATATGTTCTAAAAACTAAAATACATTTTGGTATTTACAATCATTATTGACTCAAAAAATAATCGCTTATAAAACATAATTTTTTTATCTTTCATTTTATAATAATATTTACTAATGGACGGTATAATTGAGTTATTCTAGCCTAGTCTACAAATAATGGTCCCTACAGCTTTTACTTATAAATATGTATTTTAATTTAATATTTACAGTAATACTTTACATAGTTTACAGAAGTACAAACATACTTTTAAGTTATTTGCATGATTGGTAAACATTAAACAATAGGAGATGTGGTATTTAACCTAGTCTAGCCACAGCTTACATTTCATCTTAGGATTCATTTTCGACCCCACAGGACAGTTCCACACTTCTGAAAAGCGGGCTGTATTCTGCAAAACTTTGTTTACCCTCACAAACTGTGGACTGTGCTCATCATATTCAATTGTGTCACTCAGGGAATCATCTGTGTATTCGGAACACCACATCTGTACAAACAAAATTAATTTTTTATAAGTGAAATACAATGAAAAATTATTTGATGTTATGTGATATAGTATTAAACCTATTTCAACTAATGGTGTGGTTTTGAATTATAAGCTAGGAACCCTAAAGATTTAAACTGGCAATAAAGAATCAATAAATAGATAAATATTGATTTTGTTAATTTCAAAGGCAAAAATATGTCAGTGATTTATCATTTTTATATAAAAAGTCAAGTCAGTATTTTAGATTGAACATTTTCTCAAGTTTGATATTAAAGATATAATAAACACACATTATATTAAAGTCTGATTAGAAAACAAATGTAATATATATTTTACTTAATTTCAGAAATATCACTAAACTGAGATTTATAACTGCCAAATAACAAGATATATTATACGAATCAGATAAAGAGGGTTGACTATATAAAAACTTTTTATTATAATATTCAAATAAGGCTGTTAAAAACTCTTTAATTATTTTAATTAAATATACTAAACATACTTGGGCAAAACTAAGAAAAAATAGCTGATTGTTTGAGAACTCTTCTAATCCAGGAAGACCAAGCTCTTCAATATTATTATCTCTGGCATATATCTGATATGCATTAAATGCATTTCTTAGTCCACCATCATCAGCCAGATTTTCAGAAAGTGTATTGTTACCATTCACCTGAAAATAAATTTTAGAGACATTACTAACAACATAACAAAACCAACAATTATAGCTAATTAAAAAATAAATATAATTACTTGTTAAAAATAATAATTGACAAGAAATTTCTTTTTGAGTTATTAATATATCTGATGACCTATGACAACAATAAAGGTAAGTTCAAACTCTTTCTGGCTATTCCCTATCTTTTTGGCTACTCCAATGTCTGATGACTCCACCAAAATTATTGGCTTTAGTAAAATTCAGTTCACACTTTAGCCTATATTTTTACTTTCTTACCACTTTTTCTTACAATATGTTTAAAAAATCGCGATGTGGCATGACACATATTTCTAGAATTGAGAAGGAGGCAAGTTGAAGTCCAAAGGTTTTTAAACAAAAATCTTATATAACTTAAGAAACAGCTTAGAGAAAGATAATTTAATTTCTAGAAGTGTAATAATATAATTTCCTTTCTCAGTCCACTTCTGTAGATTATAAAATGATCAATAAAACTAAAACAAGATAAAGAACTTATAGAGCAACTGACAAACTGACATATTTAAGTGATACATTGTAAATTTTGTGGTTGTGCTTATGGTTCCAGAATGTGCGACTAAATATTGATTGAATGCAATAATGCGGTTAATAATAAACTGGTATGTACTGTATAGTACATCTATAATGGGAAAAGCCTCAATCAAGCTTTGAGTTATTTGCATCCAAGAATCACTGGAGCATTTATAAAACAATTATAACTTACTTCTAAGACACATGGAGTTCATATAAACTGATTTTGCTAATGATTCTAAATTCCAAGGTAACTAGCCTTGATGAAATGACCATAGTGAAAACTAAGAATAAATCACTGAGCTTTCACATTCCTTATAACTCTTGATCTGCCTGGGAAGAATGGGATTAATTTACAAAGTAATACAGCAATAAAGGATTCATCTAGAGTCTCAATACTCAAGAAATATAAAAGATATGAATAAAAGTGATAAACTGACTGATCTGGTGACAATTAGTTTTTCGAAATACAAAATCATTCAAATCCCTCATAATTGAAAGAAAGGATTTCTATACTATAGTTAATTTCTTCAATATAATGATAAACCCATATGAGATATTAACTGAGATTCAACCCAAAGAGATGATAACACTTTAAGGTTTGTCTATAGAAAAACATTTGAAGATAAGGTTTTAGAAAACTGTTATGTCAAATAAATAAAAATTATATGTATTGCTCATTTGCTATAATTTGTGAGCTCGAAGCTGGTGTATTTGAAGTTTAGTTTTAATTATTGTATTAATATTTGTGAAAGTATAATATAAAATTACAAAAGTAGTATGATTGGCCTTTAAAGTTTGGAAATGACAGTTTACTCTTTAAAAGTTCACATCATAGCAATTGTCCCTGTAGTGGTTAATGGAAAACCATAAGTTTTGAAACAAGAAATTTTTATGACAAATTAACAATACATATTTATTTATACTGAAAGCTAATCTTAATTCAAATAAAAATAATTTTAATATTTCATTTAAAATATATATATTACAAATAACATTATTTTGATTGACACTTAACTGTTTCATTAATGGAGGGTAAATAATAATTGCTGTACTGATTAACAAAGCATTCTGTACGTTTATCAAACTCTAATGAAGACTTATTACTCCACCATTGATTCAAATTACCATTTAAATCAAACTTTCGACCTGAAAAATTTTATACATAAGGCATTAAGGCATTGTATTATGTACTTTAATGTTTATTAAAATAATATATATATATATATATATATTGCATAATATAATACAATATGCATTATATAAAAAAATCGTTTATACATTATTTAAACAATAGATTCCTTACCAAAGCTGTCCAAAGAATGTGTCATTTCATGTCCCAATATTGTACCAATAGCTCCATAATTTAGTGACCTGGAATTAAAAAAATAGGATATTTACTTAAAAGACAATTACAGCACAGATCACTTCATTTAAAAAAATTCATGAATAAAAAATAGTATTACTATCAATGAAAAAGTGGAAATTATTAACAATTTTTTTAAATTCTTATCGGTTCCAAAAAACAAAACAAGGGACTCCATTTTGATTCTGTGGACCCCAGGGAATATTTTGAAAGGTGTTAGTCTATTCAGCCTTTTTGGAGCAAAGGAGAAACTTATTGACAAAAAGAAATTCCAGTCGAAAAATAAAAGTTTAGGTTCTTTGGAATTATGAATGGCTGATGAAAAATGATATCACACAACTTTTCAACATCTTGGTAATAGTTTAGAGTGGCAATTAAGAGAAAACATTCCATTATGTAATAAGTAGGTCCTTATTAAAGTTTATTAGTCTTTTCTGATGAAACAATGCTGTTTTAATTATTTTTGAAGCTTTCAAGACAAGACAATATTTTAAGAGAGGAAAGTAGTCAACACTTGCTCCCCAAGTCGGTGGAGAGCTGCCTCCTAGGAACATTCTGATGTATTCCTCCACCCGAAGAGATTTTCAAAAGGAAGTATGTACTCTAACTGACCTTTGTCTCTGAATGCCAAGTTCTTGTAATATGTTTTATGTTTGGGTGTCTAAGTAGATGCTTCACCAAACTTGTAGGCCAGGGACTAATCGGAGTCTATAGGCTAGGCCTCACACTACTGACAGGGAACTGATTTTTTAAAAATATTTTTCGTTTTTTAAATTAGGACCATAAAATTAAAGTAAATGCCATATTTTCCTACATGAATTTCTTATGTATAAGAACTTAAGTAGTCTTATGAATAATAACTTCAACTGAATAAAAAATTTTATTTATTTTTTTTTTTATGTTATTTTCAATCAAATTAAGTTTTAGTCTGTGATAACAGTTCAATTAAAGTCTTTCACATAAAGGCCCTAGAGTTCAGAGTTAGGCTCCAATAATATTTATAAAAACCATTTATCATTTCAAAAAAGCGCTTGTTTTTGGAAATCATTTCATAAAATTGTCTCCAAATATAATCCAAATTTACACCTACCAATAAATGATTAAGTAACTGTTACTAGTTGAAAAAGATATTTTTCAGCTGGTCACTTGTTATTTATCAAAGAAAATACTCTTACATTACATAGTCGACATTTTTTAAAAATAAGATCAAATGATATGTTATGATAACCTTAATAAATATATAGATTTATTAAAACTTATTTGTAATAAGTATGAATTTCAAAAGTTTAAGAATTTTTTAAATGAAAAAAACATAACAATTTTTTTTTTCTGATTTAACTGTAACATCTTGAAAAGTCTTAGCTTAGTAACAAAACACAAATGGGATCAATGGTCACTCTACAATAGTCATTTCTTATATCGCAAAGAGCTATTTTGTAATGTATAGTAGGTTTATGACTTAAATTATAGATAAACTGTAAAATTATCATTAACTGATATACCACATTGTCACTGATATACCTATATCATAAGTAAAATAATTAGCTTAAATTTTTGTTTAAAAGATGCCTGACAGTTATTAAAATAAATAAAAGTAAGAAATTCAATATAGGTACTCACTCAAGCCCTAAATTATAAAATGGGAACTGCATTATAGCAGCTGGAACACCTAAAAAATAATAAGAAAATTATTATAATGTTTACTGTGAATGTTTATGCCAATATAAGACAAAAAAAAAGATAATTTACTTATTGCATTTGCACTTGGGTCGTAATAAGCATTAATATCCAAGGGGTTGAACTGAGGTCTGTAAAAAAATATAACAATTATGAAATTAACAATATATTTCTTTTTTAAACTAAGACTATATATTAGATCTAAAGTTGGCCTTTTATTCAACTTCTTTACATCATTCTCACTTTCAGAACCTCCAGAGATTTTTATCTTGGAAGAACCTCCGTGAAAGACGAGAAAAAAATATCAGGATGAAAAAGACAGCTCCCCCAAGTAAAACACAAACAGAATAATTAATATGATTACTCAGAAAAGAAGCTCAACCATTATATAAATTTCCATAATTAATTTTATTTTAAAAAAGAAAAGAATTTGTTCAATCAGATCAAATGGTATAGGATGGTCTGAATGGTATTCAAAATAGAAAAAAAAATTAAAGTTCAATATTTTTGACCCACATTGTTTGTCTTCAAAATGAATTAGTCTGACTTCCTGAAACCTTGAGCCCTCTTGCTACGCAGTAAACTGCCTTTTGATGTGCTGATTTTTTAAACCACTATCAGGTTCAATAAAGTTATAAATATGATTCACTTTAAAATGTTCATAGTTTACACTTAGTTTTTCTGCTTTATACCCATCCATCGGAAAAAATAATGGCAGTTCCTTCTTAAATTTTGTCTTTAATTTCTTCCCTAAGAGTTGTATTTCTATCAAGTTTAACTACAAAAAAACATTTTTTTCATCTTGCCACAAATTTCAATGAACATCTATTGTCTTGTCTATGATTATTAAGATGTTTTAACTTTTAAACATTTAGAAAGTTAACTGTATACATTATTATAGCATTAACCTAGAACAGAGATTCCTAGAAACGTATAATTTATTTAATGTAAATAATTATAAGGGTATAATTGTAGAAACACACCACGTGATATTCTAATCAAACTGTAAAAATACTGCAATATTTTTTTTTATAACATTATTTCATAAACAGATATGTACTAATTTATGTTATTTGTTGTGGGTCATTACTAATAAAATAAATATGGATTCCTGTTCTAGGTTGTTATAAAATAATTGATTTTAAAAATCGCTTAGAAAATTTACACTGATTTGTCATTTGCTGTTCGCAGGGATTCCATAGTCTCAGATATCTCTTCATTTAGTAATTCCAGCAAGTTATCAAGATATGTTGTTGCATTCATTGTAACCTGAAATGAATGGAATGGTCTTTGTAAATAATATATTTTTCATTCAGTTTTTTTTTTTGGTAAAATGTATTAATATTAATAAATATATATCATCATTAGGTATCTCAAAATATTCCAACATTTTTATTGAAATAGCATGGGGATATTTTTCTCAGTGATTGAATTTGATGTTTCTTACGACTTATCACAGAATATTTTTCATTTAGAAAACTAATTACTTTGTTGAATTTATTTATTTTAATGTATTTTGGGTTCATTTTGATTTAAATTGTTATGCAAGAAAATATTTTAGTTTTAAATAATTTTAAAAACCTATTCACTAGTATAAGTACCTAATTATGTTCCTTAGGACTCATGTGACTATTAGTATGAAAATAAATGTCATAGTCTAAAAAATAAAAGTGTGTTACTATTTAAAATCTGTATATATTATGTTTTCAAATTCACTTTCATGTTAAATAAACAATTTATTGTTTCTTCATTATTTTTTTTTGTTTTTTCTTACAATTTAAATTTGTATAATATTATTAAATAAAAATACTCACATTTTCATAATGAGAATCTAATTCATCTTTGTCCAGCATCCAATTTGGTATTCCAATAAATTTTTTTATTGCTAAAACTTTTTCAACTGTTGCAATTTTCGTCTTTTCATCCATCCATGTGAGATCTTTGATGTAATTAATAAATGAATCTTGAATATATGATATCATATCTGCAACCTTCAAGAAAAATACAACTAAAAACTTTTAAAAGTTCATGAACAAAATGATCATTATTTTAAGAAATATAAATATCATTTAAAATATAGATTCTGATTTAAAATTATATATGAAATCTGAACCATATTAAAAATATCTTAGAATTATAGAAGTATTTTTTCTACTTTTTCAGAACTTTATATAGGCACTAAGTATTCAAATTTTTGCTAACTTCTGGTTGCTTACACACCAGATCACTGACTTCTGCTTTTTCAATTCCCCAAGCAACCAATCTAATTTAAATTAGACTTTATCTTGTTAGATAAATTACTGTGCTAATTTCCTTTGGGGTTTATCAAGACTTTTTATACATTATTTCATAATTTAACATAGACCATTCACAAAAAAATAATTCATTATGTATTCTTTCGAGAAAATGTTTCAAAAGATTACTTAGATGAAAAGAGATGAAGGAAAGTTCCTTAACTATTTTTTAATTGACTTGAAAATATTTATTGAATAGCATATTTCAAAACTGCAAGAAGCTCAATAAGTTAAGTGCATTTTGAATTATTTAAGAGGTGTTGTAATTCTTTAATTTATAAGTTTTCTAGTTACAGTCATGTAACTTCTTTACTTTTTAAAGAATAAACAACAATAGTTTTATATTTAGGTAGTGAATTTATTAAATAAATAACAGTCCAGTCTCCAAAACATATTGAAGTGCTTTATATTGAACTACCACTTAATGCTAAATACCAACTAAATAATATATTACTCCAAATATTAATAATCATTGAACACAAAATCTAGTAGTATATTTTTTATAAATAACATTTAGTAAAACTTGTATAAATGATATATACACACCTTATTTATTAATTCAAAGTCTATGCTGTCCACTGCTGAATATCCGACTGCAGCATCCATGAAGTTATATACAATTCTTGCACATTCAGTTGACCTATATTTTAATATTAAATTAATTATATAGAAATTGATTGTTATTCATTCACAAAGTGTGTATAATTTGTATCCCTGCCTTACAGGGTGTGTCATTGGCAATGCATCCTTTTGTATAGCCATGATGTAATATATGTGTAAAACATACAACCCTTTTTTACATAATAATTAGGTTGATCATTTTTATCCTGATTATTATTAATATGATTAATGAATGTTTGTTGATGACTTTTAAATTTTATTCTGTTTGCTTAAAATTAATGTAGTGAATTGAAATTAAAAATATTTTTCTGTTCTTGTAAATATTTGAATTTTTATATTTTTAAAACTAAAACTATTCAAATTATTTATAATAACATCAGACAAATTTTTGTTGATAGATAATATTATATTATATAAGATAATATTGATGATATTCTTCTAGGGAATAAATAGTTAAATTAGCTTATAAGAAAAGTTATTTTAATTTGCTATTGAATAATCCATTTTTAAAGTATGGAATTGGAAAGCAGCAGCAATGCAACAAGAAGACTAATTGATGCAATAGAAGGCTTTCATTCACAATGAGTTTTGGCACTGGGAAGAAAATGAATCAGGGAATCAAGAAACAGTTTAAGAATAGGAATGAAAATCTCCTGTGATCTGTGATAACAGATTATTTCAAGATAGATGTTATAAGAGATCCTGAGGATTTTTAATGAGGTTTGGAAGTGAATTTGATAGGCTGTGCATGGAAAATAGGTATATGTAGTCTATCTTCATGTAATAAATTAAAAAAAAAAATAAGTAGCTTTCTAAGTAACTTTCTATTTGTAGTTCAATTCTTACCTTGGTTCTATTTGATTATGAGACACTATCTTTGACACGTACAAATCTTTTAGAGTTTTTAGTTCTTCATTTACATGAGGAGAGAGCATATAAACAACATCCCACCAAACAAGTAATTCTGAAAATGATTAAAAATTGTTTATTAAAAAACAAATAAAATTGAGGTGATATAATTTTAGCTGTGTTTCTGAGAAACTAACAATTACAGTCTTTTTAATTTTTATAGTCTGATTTTTTAGCCTTTTCCACTCTAGTAAAAATTTGTAGTGAATTCACTTACTTAGTACACACTTTTACTTATGTTTCTTCCAAGAAAGAAATATATTTTTTGTAGGAGTTCATACGTAGGAATTGCATTCTGGTTATACAATGTTTTAGAAGGTTTTGGCTAATGCACAACAAATTAATTGAATAGCTTAAGGAATACTTGTAGAAGATCTAACAATGGCAGTTAGTATTTGAATATAACATTTGAAGGAAGAAACCAATAATCAACCTTATAGTTGTTATAACTGCAAATTTTATAGTTTCAAGTTAAAAAAAAAATTGAGATTTGGTCTTATTTATTGTAATTATAATAAGTGTAATCCCTTCTTTATAAATTCTTTTTTTTTCTTTATTTCATTTATGCTACGTATGACTTTTTATATCAATTAAAACATTTGTCTAGACCTAGATTAGATGTTTCTATTACTTAGTACTGTAATGACAAAATTGATATGATGAATTGATGTAAATGATGTATGTATGAATTGATTTATAACAACATCTTTGAAGTAATCTAATGATGTAAATGTAGTAAATTATTTCATATTTTTATATTTATAATCTTTAACCACTAAAATAAAATATTAATCTATATAAAAATTATTTATATTTTGAAATACTAACTTATTAGAAATATAGAATGTTAGTATTAATATATCTAGAATATTAGTTGGTGAAATAAACATTATTAGAATACTAGTAAGAATTGGAAAAAAAAAATTAAATGATTATTACCTAGATCTTTTTCATCATATTCATCCAACATTGATGATAATAATTCAAAATAACTTTTTTTATAAACTAGAACACTATCTTCTTCAAAATTTAATGTAGTGTCAAGATCATCGTACATATATTGGAAGTAATCCTTCCACTTAATCTGAAATTACAGTTAGAATAATTTTCTCAATTATTTTTTTAATTATAAAAAATTAGAGGATTATTTATTAGTCTAGAAAGAAGAAAAAAATCAAATAATAAATTCAAAATCAATTACCTTTGATTTGCCATTACTTGATGCTGAATCTACAAATGATTGAACCTCATCAAATGACATATCATCTGGAATATCATTTATGATAGGTCCTGTTACATTTTCTGACGATTCAATCTAAAAAAAAAAATTATTCAGTAATAGATTTTATTTTAAAGAATTGACAATAAATTCTTGAATTTTTTATGTCAATTAATAAATTAAGAAGTAACATGATTGATAAGGAAGATATTTTAAAAATGACAGAGCGGAATATTTTTGTGATAGAAATCTTCCTTAATAAATTATCATCATAGTGATAATCCATACATGGACATGAATTCATACATAATTACATTACTAATTCATACATAATTAATATTCGGGGCTGTTATTTCTATATTGAATTACTATTTTTATATATAAACAGCTAGTTAGGCATTCTTATGAATATGAAGCAATCCCTTTGGGTATGGTAAAAATTCTTATAGGTTACATATTTTTTTCCCATGGAATAGAATAAAAGATTCATAATGAGATACAAAAATAGTTAAACATTTTAAATTGTTTTACTAGTAAATATCATAATCTGCCACTCATTCATATAATTTATACATAATAAAAAATAATAAATAAATAAAAGAACATAAAAATAAAGTTGTTTTTATTTTTGGGTTTATTGCCCTAATATATTCCAACTAGCTCAGAAAGGATGGATTATTCCACAGGTTTCAAATCTTTTTTGCCAGAATATGAAGGTTAAAAAATAACAAATACAAATATAAAAACAAATAATCACAAATAAAAAAATAAAAGAATAAAATCTATAACCAAGATCATTTTGAGAGATGTGGGAAAAAAAAGTACTGCTTGGTACCTTGTCCTTCTACTATAGTTGTAGTATTTAAATCTCGTAGTGGTTCAGTACTGATCTCTCATGGAATTCTAATATAAATATTTTATAAAAAAATCATTTGATCATCAACATTTTAATCTGTAGAATACGAAGATATTGTACTGTATCTGATATAAATAAGAATATATTATTGAAAAAAATGTCATAATGTGAGGTGAAAATAGAAGTCATATGCTTGTTTTCAGCTTATTAACTTCTGTTATAACCTCTGATGAAACTCATTAAAATGATTTTGAATAAAATAAATATTATGATCAGTTTTATTTTTTCTATTTATTTGGTAAGAATAAAGCACGGTTTTTATTTAATTTCTTTGTTTGATTTTTGCTAGTGAGTATTGAATTCAAATTCATTATAGACTCACTGTAAACACAAGAAAATAAGAAAGGAGCTGACAGGCATAGATCTACAACCTTTACAATTACCCCCCCCCCCCTCCTTTGCAGAATTGCATAAAAGTGTCGTACTCATTTAACAATTTTCTTTACAAAAACCTTTTTCTTTTCACTTTCTTGAAACAAATTTAAAAAACACTTTTGTATTTTTTTCTGTAATATACAAATTATCTATTCATTCTACAGATCAGTGTAAGACTGATATTTGTCAGCTCATAAAAATGTTCATTTCTTTAAATTTTTGGAGGTTAAAAAAACTTATAGAAATAAATTTATCAAACTTCCTAAAAAGAAAACCCAGAAAAATGTTTATAATCATATAGTTTTTTTTTTTATAATTAGTACAAAAAAATTTGTTTTTTCACCTCTGAAATATTTCCTTTCATAGTTATAATTTTAATGCTTGCTTCAGTCAATACTTCATTCATATTTGGTAAAGACACATTTGCATATTTTGCTAAGTAAGCCATAAGCTGAACTGAGTATTTCTTCCAGGTCTGTACTACCTCCAGGTCCCCCTTTGCTAATCTTCTTTCAAGGAATTGATCATTTGAGGTCTCCACCAACTTTCTCCTGTTTTGAACATTTTTTTTTTCCTCTTAATGTTGAAAAATAATATATTTAAATATTGTAAAAGTATATTTTATTACAAGATACCTCAGGAATTTATCTGATTCTTCAACTGTGGCAATGGCTAATTGGTTGGCTGTACTGTTTTTCAATGATGTTGTGACACCTGATCCAATTAAAACTTCTAAATCCAGAAATCTTTTAGCTTTAGCCAAGCTTCTAATCCATGACTGTTTAGGGTTTTTATTCATGAAAGGAACTTTAGGCAAACCTATATCTTCTAAAATTTTCCATAATCTTTGTATTCCATTTTCATTCATTGACTCTGTAAAAATTTTAATGTCTTCAGTTGAAAATTATTCACTACACATTTCTAAAATAAAATCTTTTTGTATTTAAATAGATATAACAAAAAAAAAAAAAAAGCTTTTCAATGACTTATAGCTTAATATTATTTTTACCATTCTGGGAGAAGTCTGGATGAAATTTAGAAAAACTTTCAAACAACTCCATCAATAAATACCCAAAAACATTATCTCTTTAATCCTACAAAAAAATTGTTTCAATCTCAAAATATAATTGAAAAAACTTTTACTATATGTGTATTTCATTGATAAAAAATTGCATTTTAGTTTACATATTTAATATTTTATACGAAACCATCAAGTATAATACTGCTTAATTTATCAAATCATCATAGTTATCTAAATATTTAAAAAATAAAGCGAAGAAATACAATTTATATATTCATATAAATAGTATTTATAAACTATATAAATTCAAACTAACAATGGATTTTCATGTAATAATTAATTGTTTAATCAATACATACAAATCATCTAATTCATTAGTTGAATAATTCTTTATTATTTATTAACAAAAAAAAGAAACAAACTTTAAATAAATTTATTGTTCATTTGAAACCTGTCATTTGAGCAACATCAATGAAAAAAAGTATTTTTAAATTTTTTTTTTTCAAGTTAATATGGTTCCTCTTTAGGAAAAAATAGGAAGTACAGTTGGTACTTTGGACATGTTAAATAATTGAAGCTATTTCATTCCAACTTAAATCCTTTTTTCCACAGTTTTTTATTATATATATCATAATGTTTAAATTTGTATCAAGCTCTTATAAAAAATAAGAAAACTGATATATCAAACTTTATTTGAAGATGAGGACATGAATTCTTACCATAGTCTAAGCAAGCATCAAACAAAGTCCTTGCTTTGTGAACACACTTTGGTTCATCATCAGAATTTTCTCTTTCTAAGAATTCTACAACAGTTTATACAATAACAGGTTAGGATCCCTATTAAAAAAAAAATCTCTAGACATATTTTACTTATTTATATCTCCATTTATATTTTACCTAGCATATCTCTTTTTATAATCTTATTTCTTTCTTCGAACCAGTTATTTAAAAATCTAGGTTCAGGCATGATATGTTCAACTCTCCAATTATCACAGGCAAATTTATAAAAATTATCACAGGGATTAGCTGTCATATTCATTGACTGTAGCAAATTTGATGCTGAAAGATAATTATAGATTACAATTTATAGAGCATTGTTTATTATTTCTTGAAATTATATTAGTTTTAGTAGTTCAACTTACCTGAATGAATACATTCTGGAGAAGTGCACATAGCTAGTGTCTTCCCTTTCTTCAAAGCTAATCAAAGAATAATTGTTTAGTACATAATTAAAGAATAAGAATAGTAAATTAATATATTTGATATTTATTTTACCTAAAATTACCATAACACCAAATAGTAGTATCGTTATTATTAAACCAAGTGTTATTAAGATATAATCTCTCCATTTCTTTGGGATTCTTTCGAAGCTGAAATATTAAAATTAGAAATAATTTTATATCCAATTGATGACAAAGTAAATAGTAAATTAATAAATTTTGAGCAATTTTTTTTCATTATTGTTAAAAAAAAAAACACATATTTTTTTAACTTCTTTATTTATTTCAAAACCAATCGTCCTTTTATCTTTCTATAAGGTATAAAAACAATTTATATTGAGAATTTTGACATTAATAGATCCGTTTTTTATTTTGTATATTGATATTGGAAGTAGTGAAAAGGATTTAAATATTTCTATTAAAAAGATATAGAAGAAGTCTAACAAAAGTTAATATATCTTATGAATAACATTTTTTTCCTTTTAAATTTTTCAACCAAAAATTAAATTTTCCCATGTCAAATAGATAGTAAAAATCAACATTTCGAATAAAAATTTGACTTATACACATGTGGGGACTTCATAATAATTTTTTCATAGCAATGTTCCAAAAGTTAATTTTGGATATTTCAATTAAAATAAAGTTTCAGTTAAAAATAAATGCCCTGTGGAGAATAAAAAAAAGCAAATGACAAAATCATAAAATAGTTTTCTATAGAGCATAAAAAAAATCAATATTCATGCCTTTATTAGTATGATCATGTCTCAATGTTAATTGATTTTTTAAAATTATAAAACCTAGAATATAATCTTTCTGTTAAAAATGTTTAGAAGAGGGGACCAAGATGACCCTTTACAGGACCCTGATCTGCCTACTTTTATCTGCAAATTAGAAGTTTGGGCATGTATAGAACTAATAGACTTTTCATCTTTGAAAGAACAATTTCATAGTCATAATTTGAATTATGAAGAATCAAAATTTGTTGCACAATTCATTTACTATGCAATAAATTATTATTGGGATATCTACAACATAATGTTTTCTTGGCCAATGTATATATTCATAAAATAAGAATAAGTGAAGGTATTTTGTAATGTTGGAGAGGCTCTGGACCCACCCCTGTGCTGTCCCACTGTTTGTATCCATACTTACTGGAAGAGATTATGGAAACACCAATAATTTAAGTTAGTGAAGTAACGAGTTAGTGATGGATGAATAACACTTGGTATTGTGTATAAGCCTTTAACTTTCCCCCAATGTGTTATGTTTATTGGTTTTGAGGTACAGCTACTAGATTTCCATCTTGGACGGCAAGGGCCATTATCTCCTTTATAATGTTCAATTTTTTTTAGGGGTTCATAAGTTAGTTATTTTTTTCTAAAGAAGAATCTTAAGAAGAATTTTCGTTCCTGTTAGAGAGAATGGCTTCTAGAGAAGATGGAAGGACATGGAACTTAGGGAACTCTAAAAGAATGCCCATCTTTACAGGTTTGTTAGACAGGGGGGACTTTGGAGATTGAGTTTCAGTAGTGGAATGTAGCATCACAGTATGTATGTATAATAGATGATAGCTCAGAGAAAAACGTTTTTTTAATACAAGTTGTAAACAAATTTCCATCTTTTAACTTTTTAATGTTTGTTGATTCAAAACCATGATATTAAACTTTGTTTATAAAATGTAATGAAAATAGTATATTTGTATATGATTTATGATTAATGAATTTATTCTTACATATTATGTTTTGAAGCATGTATTAAGTGCTCTTGACTTTCTATGGGCCATACTTCAGATCTTCTGCTTGGTGGATTACCTAGTGAAGAAAAACAAATTATTTAAATTATTAAATAGATTTATTAAAATAACTCAATTTAATTAATCATCCATTTAAAGCACCATTATTTTGATTTGTCCTGTTAGCTTCCATTCCAAGCCTTTGTGTTTCTGTGAAAAAAAAAAAAAAAAGTTGCTTAGATTATTTTATCTACTAAAATAGTGATTGATTTAAGCTTCAAAATGATTTATAAATTAAGCGATGTACAGTTTATGTTAATGGATTGATAATATAATTATAATTTTTAACTAATCATCAACATAAAATTAAGAATTTAACAATAATGAAATTGACAGTGTGTATTTCCCCTGATATTTGGAAATCCTATGGCATAGGACAAATTATTTATGTAAAATTAATAGTAAAAAAATTTGAAAGACCAATATTAAAATTAAGCTATGATTAATGAGGGATATCCAGGTTCAAAGGGGGTTCTACAAATAGTTGTTAGGTGGGTGTTAACCAGTTGGGAATAAGAGATTAGAGTTGTGGTCCCCAGCCTTATATTAAAAACAATATAATAAAGGAGTATTGTCAACAAAATAAGGTTAATACTCATTTAAACATATTTAAGTAATTGTGGTTAGTGGATGGAGTATGTTTTACTTCGAATGAGGTTTGTTGTTTGTTCTAAAATTTAATTTTCTTACATTTTTAAATCTGTTCCTTGAAATGTTAATTTTCAAATTGACCTTCATCAATAGCCTTAGGAGTGAAGATAATTTACTTTGTTATTTATTATATCAATTACTAGTCATTTGGAAAAACCCTAACAGATTTACCAATTATTTTTTATTGATTAATACAACCTTGATTTAATTTTTTTTTCTAAGATTTAGACCTGTGTTAAAAATATAACAAGCAAATTGAAAATCACTTATCATTTTTTATTGTTCTATTATTATCTTATTTATTTTCTTGTATATTTTATTATTTGCTTGTATATTGTATACAAGCAAATAATAAAATTTGGTAAGTTATAACATGAACTTCTCATTTTATTAAATCATTGTTTGTTGACTATACAAGCTCTTAGTAATTTTTATGTTCTTTTAAGACTGGATTAATGCAATTTTATTAATTTAAAAAAGTTAGTTGAAGTGAGAAAAAGTCTTTTTATTCTCATGTGAATATAAGTAAGGTTTTACATTTATTCTTATCTGGAAAAAAAAAACTGATAACAATTGTCTACATTATACACAGTTCTACTATTTATATTTTGGTGATATGAACATCTCACTATCACAAGTAAACAGTAGTATGATTAAAGATGAGATCTATAAATTCTAAGTTAATGTAGAATTTTCAAAAAACATCACTTCCATAAATTAATTTCTAATATCTTTTCTGTGACTTTAATGTAATAAATTAACAAAAGCAAAATGTGGATTTTATTTTCATTATGTTAAATCTAAATTAATATTTTCAGTATATTTTATCCAGTAGTGCAGCTAATTGTTTGTTTTAGAGCTGGAGAGAGGAAGTATCCAACCTACCTGACTATTCAATACACGATCGTTCATTATGCTACAAATTATTATTCAGAAACTGGTACAATAAAATTTGGTACAACATAATATTTTTTATGCTGAGATATATTATTTTTGAAATAAGAATAAGTGAAAGAATTTTGCAATGCTGTAGAGACTATGACACCTTGGCTGTGCCACTGTTTGTATTGGTTTATTGGAATACAGTATGGAACCGTCAATAATAAAAGTTATTGTAGTTGCAAGGTAAAGATGGAGCTACACTTGGTATTTTGCCTTTAGCTTTTCCTCAATATGTTATGTTTATTGGTTTTGAGGCACTTCTACTCCAACTTAGAATGCAAGAGAAATTATTCTCCTTATGTTATTTTTTTTTTGTAGATTAGTAATTTGATATATTTTCTTAACCCCGGAGAGGTGTAGCCCTGAGAGTTTTGCTCATATTGGGAAATAAACGTCTATATTATCCTGGAATTTCATCTGTTTTGTTAATTCTAAACCCACTTTTCTTATTCCTTATGTCTATGTTCCCGCAGCAGAACGACAGTGTTGATTTGCCAGATGAAATTGCTGTTTAAATCAACCATACTGACATCATTAAATCTGACAAGGAAAGTCTGTAAGAATTTGTCACTGATACGAATCAATACGAAGAGATGCTGAATTAGCCTCAGGATATAAAGATCAATCATTTTATGTAGGTATGTATCATGTTTCGAAATTGAACCCATTGCCTCCCTTGTTGAAAAGTACAGGTAAAAATAGTCATAAGACATAAAAAAGTAAAACAAAATAGTCATTCGTCTTCCAAGTGTAAAACTTATTCCAAAGCATGCTAAATCTGTTTCAGATAGTTGGTCTCTCTTTTCTTTTTTTTTAATTATTAATAATCAGTAAAATTACACAAATAGTTTAATTGATGATGTAAAGTAGTTCTGATGAACAAAAAAAAAATAATAATAATAACATTGCAAGGAAATAAATTTTGAAGAACTAAATGTTGTCCTTGATTTTCTTTATATGGCAGGGGTGAAGGGAAGAATCCACCTCAATCTGGAAGAATCATAGAAGAATGATGGCGATGCTCCTGAATGTTTCCGGGCTACGATGTACGATGTCATTATTTCCATTCAAATTTCTATTCCAAGCCCAAAGGTTTGATGGCATCCGAAACCGTAATGAACAAAAGAAGTTTACAATTGAATTCCCATAAGGAAAATGTTTATTGACTTTGAGGAGTGCTAGAAAAATAATTACCAAATTGGTGTAAATTGTACTATAGACAAGATGTTATAGAACTTCCGAGGACACTACAAGTTCCGTACATCCTGAAAAGACCCTCGGAAATAGAGTGAAGATCTGTGGTCTCGTGGATTCACGAATGCTTTATACGTCAAATTTAGAGTATGTAGGTAATTTATATGGGCAAATAAACCCAAGGGCCTTTCTTTTCGGATAATGGTTATTCTGCATTTATAAAGCAAACTTCTTCTCTGATTCTAGGCACAGGGAGAAACATCACGATGGATACTTTTTTCACATACATTTCATTGGCTGAAGATCTGTTGAAAAATATAATAACTTTTGTAATGACGCTTCAAAAAGAAAAAAAAAGGAACTACCTCCAACAGTTGTAAAATCAAAACAACAAGCAGAAAAACATAGCTTATTTGGATACCATATAGATAAGGTTGTGTCTTACAAAATAAAAATGTACCACTATTATCAGCGTTTGACGAAGCTAATAAAATCCATGAGTTTTCAGGTAAAAACTTCAGGCCAATAAAGTTCTGGGGGAAAAAAAAGAAACCGTTGGCCACTGAATATTTTTTATTCACTGCTCAATATTGGAGGAATCAATTTTCAAATTAGTTATCAATCTAATACACAGAATATATTAAAAAGACGCCAATATGTTGACCAGCAGCTTATCAAGCCACATCTTCTCAACGAGCCATGATAAGATACTAACACCTCGATTTGAGACTTCCCATAAGAAAACTTGTGGATATTAAGAAATTAGTCAGGAAAAAAGGCAATACAAACTTTTGATATTTATACCCCAGAAAAACCAAAAAAGGCATTTGTAGATTGTTCTAAACGTTGATATATAAAAAAATATTTTTTTCGGTTGTGAGACATAAATTTTGGATTCTCTCTACCAAAAGCTGGGAACCTTTGCATTCATGCAGGGAATAAAAAAATGGTTTATCCTCAGATTCACAAAATTTTACTCGCGTTGTACATTTTAGAGAGCAATGAACAAAATTGGATCCGTGTGCGTCAGATTTGTTTGTGGATATAATCAGTCCAACTGTTCTTCTGATTTTTATTATATTTTCAGCGATTTTGAGTCTAGTTTTGGTCCCACATCAATTTTATGAATTCCATCCTCTACTTTCGCTTATGGATGCTCAAACGTATTTTCTTCTGAAGTCACATATGACGAAGACGGCACGTTCGATTTTGCCTGAATATGGATGAAAGTTGGAGATTGGTGCTAAATGGATCTAACATTATGATATCATAGTATTCCGTCATCAACATTCGCTTAAGCATTACGGAACTCCATTCCGGATACACCTGCTTTTCATCAACAGCTCTTCCCGAGGATGTTATCCTCAAAAGAGAAATAATTAACCTTGAAATATAAGAATTACCTATCCAATAGAAATTCATAGAAAAAAGGATAATTCCCGGAAAATTCATTTTCTAAAGAAGCAAATAACAGAATATAAAAAAGAAAAACATAACAGTGAGGAAGTTATAATGATAATATATAACAATAACCTGTGTGTTTGGCTGACGTTTTTGTTGTATACATGAATACCAAGCTACCCCACCTTAGATATGCAGTCCTGTATTAGTGGCCTATCATATGAAGTTGTGTATTGATACTTATTATTATCATCATTATTAAATTAAATCTTCATTATTAAACTTATTATTAATAATTATTATTATTAACTTAATTATTATTAACTTATTATTATTATTATTATTAACTTATCATCATTATTAAACTTATTATTATCATCATTATTAAATTAAGTAATAGCTTTTTTTTTTAAATTAAAAATTTATCTAAAGAAAAACAACAAGGAATGTCCAGCAACAAGATAACACAAATAACATTGAGTTATTTACCAGGAATTTACTACGAAATTATTAAGTAGTTCGTTCGCTTACATTATTTCAACAGTTTTGATGAATTTCATCACGTAAACAAAATATTTTACTGGAGCATTGGGCAGTACAAGAACTGCGAGATGATTGAAAAAATATGAATAAAAATATAAATTTTTAATTATTAACATTTCGAAAAGACTAAAATGTTCATTACTGATGATTCAAGGATTACATTTTCCTACAATAACGTTTCCTTAGCTTTCTTTTTTTTTGCTAAAGCTAACTCCTATATGGAGTTAATAAAAAAAAATCGAGTTCCAATATTTTGATTTAATTTATTCTACTGTTCGAAATTTACAAAGTAGTCTTTACATTTTTTTTGTTGATGCAAGAACATTGTCCTTTTAGAAAATGAGGTTGTAGATAAATGAATCACCCTTTAAATCTTGGGCCATGGTTTGACAATGACCTTTTCTTGCTATGAAATTGAGATGAATCAGTTAGCCAAGAATTGTGTTATCTTGATATTTTTCTGAATGAAAAAGACGGGCTGATTTTTTTTTTTAGTTGAAAGGTTGAATTAATATTAACGATTCTATAATTTATTTATTTACTTACTTGTACCCCCCTGACTAGAAGGTAAATACTTAATAAAGGAAGAAAAAGATGTACTTGTATCTGTCAAATTAAATTAACTATCTTTGACGTTCTGGATTGCATGGCAAAATATTTCTTGTTCCTCAAAAATGTTTTAGATCTTTGAAGTATCAATATCGAGAATAAATTATTATTTTATGTATATCTTGTTTTGAACTAAAATAAATTTGATTTCTTTTTCATTCAAGATCAATCGTTAATTTTTCAAATTATTTAGTTTAAATTCCTTTTATTATCAGAAAATTAAAATTAATAACTCCTCTTTTCTAAAGTGAAACTTACAAATCACTTTATTATTTATGAACGCTAATGGAACGATTTTTGGAAGAATTATCAATTGAGAAGCTCCCTACTTTTTGATTGCTATCTTAAAACGAGAAAAGACTATCTGTTTCGTAATTAGAGCTGTTATCTTAAAAGGAAGATTCACGGTCCATGTTTCTGCTAGAATAGTAGTTTTATCAATAGTAAAGTATCTAGTTCATGTTATTGTTTCCAATTCAAAACATATGCTTTAATTTTTCATGGATTTTTAATGACATCACATAAAATTTAGGCTACTAAACATGGATATAAATCCGACATTGATTTGTGAGGATTCCATTTATAACCAAGAAATTTATTTTATAGGCTTCATAAGGAACGACTTCATTATGGATCAAAGACATATATTTAAAAAAAATATTTATTCATATATTTTTCTGCTGTTCACATCAAAAGATAGAATGTATCAAGAAACTAATAACTCTTCCAAATTTTTTTTTTTTAAATTTGGCACGGTGTGCACCTCACTCAACTTTCACTTATCACCCAACGTATATCCCAATGTTTTGTGTAGGTTGGTGATCCGTTTGGAACTATCACTATTTTCGTGATTTAAAAAAAATTGAAGACGAGAGAAAGCGAAAATTGTGTACGAAACTTAACGAAATTTCTAATTTTATGTTGCTATAAATTTTAATAACTATTATTATGGCACTACGGACCTGCAGGAACTCCCCTCAACCACAACCAACCAATTTACACGATTTCTTGCTCTCTCCTTCTATCTGCGAACCTTCAAAAGCTTCAAATCCTCCTCCACATCGTTCAGGCATCATCAGATGGAAAATATCTTTTTGGGTATCCTTTTAGCGGGAATCTTCTCAACATGTCTTAATCATCTTATTCTTGTTCTTTTGACCAAAGCCACAAATGCTGGGTTCCCCGAACAGACCTATCAGCTCATCATTCCTTATTCTTCTCCAATCTCCATTCACCGAGACTCCTCCCTATATCCTTCTCAATACCCTTCTCTCCAAAGAGTTGAGATATTGAGCATCTGTTCTGTTTTTCTTGTCAATGTTTCTCCCCCATAGATCACTACTGACTGGCCTTACGATGGTTTTGTAAATGTCCACTCTAATTCTTTTAGAGACAGCTCTAAACTTTAGTATTTTCTGCAGTGAGAAATAACAACTATTTTCTACTGCTATCCTGATTTCTATTTCGCTTTCTACTTTATTATCACCTGTAACCAGGCTTCCCAGGTACTTAAACTGCTTTATAGAACTGAAGCTGTGGTCTCTGAACGTCACTTTGCTATTTTCTTCCTTATCCTTTCTTGAGCTTTTCATGTACACAGTCTTGTCTTCATTCACCTTAAGGCCCAATTCATATGCTGCTTCTTCGAATTCCTGGAATGTCCATTTTAATGCTGCTCGGGTTTTTGCAGAGGATCCCCCTGTCTCAAGCCATTCCTCACAGACAACTCCTGGGACAGCGAATCTCCAAGCTTAACGCGTTTTTATATTTTAGGGTTCTTTCAGATGGGAATAATGAACAGAAATTTTGTTCCTGCCAAGAATACCACAGTTTAACAAAAGATAACAAAACTGTGATACAATAGGGAAAGATCGGGCGGTCTCGGTTTTCCTGTTCATATCAGATATATCTATTTTCTTTCCTTTTTTTCATATAAAAAAGTTAAAGGTACTTAAGCGGAAGATTTTTTTTTAAAATTAGTCATTTCAGAGTAGTCAGACACACCATGAGGATAAAATAAGCTAGGTGTTATCCTCATTGAAAGTCTGACAGCGTTTAGATTTTAGGTTTTTTAAAAATCTTCCGCTTTAGTACTTTTAACTTGAATGAGCCAAAAACATTTATTTATTGCAGTTAAAAAAAAAATTATAATGAAGCAAAAATTTTAAAAATAAACTGAATCAAAGCATTCTAGGATAACATCTATTTGAAAATGTTAATCGATACCTGAAAATATGTCTTTCTGATTTTAGCTTCACCTAGTACGAGTATTTTACAGATGCTACGATTTTGATAAATCTAATCACTTGCAAAACGAAGGTGTTTTTTATTTTTCCTACTATTCAGCTATTTGAAGTAAAGAAAAAATCAATTTAAAAACTGTCTCAAATTATTGCCCAATGATCAATTATTTCCGAATAGATAATCCCGGTTTATAATAAAAAAAGAGTTTTTAAATTACAATAATTTAAAAAATGAAAATTATTAAATTTTTTTTTTAGGCTTCAGAAAGATTTAATTACTTACTTTTATAAGATTCTAAAACACTTCCCTTGATTTTCATAAATGACCAAGATGATAACAAGTTTTATTATAGAAGATAATAACAAGTTAGTAGGTGGATTTACACTTCAATAGAGTGGACATTTTTAATATAATTATTTGTTCTAATAGAAATTCATACTTCTTAAGCTCAAATGAACAGATCAAATCAGAGTAGATTCCAATAAATAAATTCTCAATGAACTTTATATATTTAAATCAAAACTTTCAAAGCCAAAAAAATAATAATAAAATAAAATAACAATTATGTAATCACTCCATTAATAGGTTTTTAAAAACATGTCTCCATCAATCAATTATGATAATAGTGTGATAACAAATCTATATTGGTGTGCTGCTATGAAATAGATTGGCGAAAAAAAAGTTTATTGCTATCCAACTTGATTTTTTAACAGATTGTAAATGGAAACTATAGATTCTTTCCTCTTTTAATTTATTTGTTTATGGTGATATTTAGCTGATATTAAAGTACATGAATAATGTTAAACGTATAAAAATTCCATTTATGACCATTTTTTATTTATAATTTAATTAAAATCAATTAAGTTCTGTATTGGTGATAAGTGACTGGTTAAATTTAATTTAAACTGAACGATTTGTTGGGTTTAACGTTCGAAAAAGTTTTCGAAGTTTTGTTTTGTTTTTATCGACTAATATAGTAATTCAATAAACATATTAATTTTCATATTCAAAAGTATGAAAAACTTTTTAAAGTAAAAACTAAAAAAAAAATTAACTTCTAGTTTTTAAGTATTCGTTATGACTATGAACAAGAAATCTTCGGAATTAATGGATCATAAATTCTATTTTTTGGATTGTTTTCATATTCCTTTTGAACAAATTGAATATTTGTAATAAAATTTTAATATATTGATTTAATCAAAGATATAAGATACACAAAAGATAAGTTACATTTAATGAAAAACAATTGAAATACTTAAAGTGAGTTCCCATTGTTTCATTATTTTTTAATTTTAAAAAAAAGTTAAATCATGGTAAGATATTAGTGAAAAAAAAATTGTCCCTCAACTAGTGGTTAATAGGTCTCTCTCTTAAAAATGAAATTTTTAATTGTTGCAGTCTTTAGTTCATCTTACAAGTTATAAAACTTTCTCTTTTAACTTGTAAGATGAACTAAAGGCTGCAATAATCAAAAATTTCATTAAGAAACAAGAAATTGCTTCGAAGTTACTATCGTTTACTGTTCATAATACTTACTATTTTCTATCAGGAGCAGATGTAAGCTCAAAGAAGCTCTTTTTAATGAAAGCATTGGATGAGAACTAAAAGCACATGCACACTCGACTAATAAAGAGTGATAAAACAACTATGCTGAACCACAATCTCGACTGGTGTGGGGTATACAACTAACATCCTCGAACTATATAGGCTCTGTCTGATTCAACTGACGTAATTTAGGCAGGCGTCATACGTACAAGGGAATCCAGCAGTAATTTTCAGAATTTACTCACGGAAAAAATATGACTTATGAAATAAAACATAAAATTACAATCGATTTTAATATTCCGTTATTATATTTAGCGTCATAAATTTTAAATACATATTATTTTATAGTAACCCGAAAGAAGGAGAGTAACTCTACTTAATTAGAAAGTCAAGTGGTTTTCATTTTAAAGTGTATCAACAAAATAAAACTAATAAAAACACAAATTAAAATCAATAATTATAATAAAGGAAAAAGGAAAAGAAAAGGAAATACGTAATAAAAAAACAAAAATAAGTAAAAATTTATAAAGCACAGGATAAATCAACCGACTAAATTAATTAGTCTTCCTACATTCTTCAGTTAGCAGTTTAACCTTCAACTGGAGAGATGGGGATTTCGAACATTCTTAAAGAGTTGGGGAAGGGGGTTCATGAACACCAATAGCATTTAATTTATTTTTAAATTATTCAAACTAACATTTTATAATTTTAATTATGTATTTAAAAAGTAATATATGGTAAAGTAATATATATATATGGGAATATGGATGTTATAAAGTTGTATACAAATTAAAATATTTATTATCAGATTTTTTTTTTTATAAAAAAAAATCACCAATATATTATAGAATTTTGAAAATTTGAAATTTCAATGTTTGATTTATACAACAAAATAAAAATTCACGTTACTATTTTCAGGCTAATATATTCCATCATTAATAACTTTAAAAAAATTTGCTAGTCTCTACAATTGAGAACATAATAAGCTGTCAATGCAAGCATCCTTGCAGAACTACTCCAGTGTGTTGAAGTTGGATTATTTTTATTGCAAAAATACCATAAAAGCGAAGATGAAGTTCAGTAAAAATTTAATCATGTTTATCTGTTTCTTTTTTTTTTTTTTTTTTTCGAATTTTCAATGATTTTTGCACCTTTACAACCCCTTGTAATTGTGTAAAGGGATGAAAATTATTATTTGAGTGGATTTTGTGTTTGAGAAGTATAATTTGGGTATTGTTTGAGAAGTATAATTTGGGTATTTAAAGTATTTTTTTCCACTATTGCCATTTATTCGCGCCATACCTCGATTAGCCCTCTAAATTTTATTAAAGAGTTGAAAATTTGTACGTGTTTTAAAATGGAGTTAAAGAAGTGGATTTTGGGTCTCTAAACTTTTTTTTTCACCCCCACCACGCAATTCATTTCGAGGTTCAGAATATATTCTTCATCCCTTTCGACCCCAACTCTATATTATCATTGTTGTTAATAACACATTAACGAATCATATTATCAGTCCTAAAGATTTTATTAAATTGATAACATGGTTCTTATGTGGATTAAAATGGTATTATTCTTAAAATCCTCACATATCATGCTTACGAACTAGTGAATAGTTAGCCAAAATCATTAGAAACTCAACCAATTGGCGTCAATAAAAAAATGTTTTGCAGAAATACTCACTTTTTAAAAAAAAATTCTAAATATTTATACCGAATTCCTTCCACGAAATAAAAAAAAAAAATCACAAATTTAATTTTGACGTTTTCAAGTATACTAATGTAGCATGAATTTATCTAATTTAAAAAAATAGTGATTGAAAACAATATTTGTTGAAGTAAAGGAAGTATTTGTTATATTTTTAAAAATAAACGGGACATCTAGAGTTCCGGTTGTTATCATATGCGCGTCTCTTACTTCTTTTCCTTCCATTGTAATCTTTCTATACGTTATACGTTGTGCCGGTATTTCCCTTGTTCTACGAAGTATACAATCAACAGTTATTATTTTTGATTGGATTTGTCGTAATTTATTTTAAAATAATTATACTAAGATGATGGAAAATTACTTTTTGAAGTCTTGATTATCGGTTTGCAGAAAGTGGTTGACGACTAACTGTTGAGGAATCGATTTTTAGTACTTATTGTTTCTGACGCATTTCTGTCAGAAACAGTTTTTAATAATACTTTGTGATAGACTTGTTGAGGCTGAGAATCGAACATTTTTATTTTTTAAATTGACTCACTGTGCTCTATGTTTCAGAATAATTTTATTGAAACTTTCAGCCAATAATAAGATGAGCAATAACATCCTTTCCGCAGCCTCCTGAGGATGATAACTTTGGTATCGGCTGAATACAGTTTTCAAGACAAAAAGATTCAGAATAAGATGTGTCAGAGCTAGATAATTTAAGAAATGGTTAAGTTGCCGTCTTATCCCATTTATAAGTTGTTTTTTTTTAAATTAGACAATAGTTAGGGGTTACATAATTATAGTTTATAATTATGTTTAACTGCCCTTATAAGGGAGGGCGATGAAACTGTGTTAATGTATGATACTATTAACTCCAAGGACCCGGGTTCGAGTTCGGCTGGGCAGAAATATTTTTTCTGTTACCCTGTACCCATCAGTCAACCCTGTGGGTTCTGGATCCCTCCTAGTGTCCACCTAGCCTAATAAATTGGGTACCCTTAATTGGGAAAAATCTGGTAATAATACTTCCTTAAGAAGTACAGCACCCTTAACCCTTCATGGGTTGTAGTGGCACAGATTTTAATTTATAACTTCCTTTATACTTTATAAGGATTTTAACCTTATAATAACAGCTTTATTCCCATTCCTTACAAGACTAAAAGGCTTTCCCTTAGGACGTATAAATCTGGTTCATAAACATAAATAATTTACGAAAATGTCTACAACTATATTGATTTAATTTTAAACAAAATAATAATTTTCCAGATATAATTTAATAAAATATTTTCTATGCTGTTTAAACACTTGAAAATTATATTTACTATTGGTTCTTTATTACTTTAGTCCACAGATCCCTCTTTCTAGTTACTGTGACCCATCAGCATCTTTGCACTCTCATCTCATCATCTTGTAAGTTGTCTTCCTCTTCATCTCTAGCGTTCCAAGTTGTGGAACTCGATACGAGAAGGTGGCCCGAACTTGCTATAGAGTAAATACCAACAAAAAACAAGAAAATACGTCCTTGCAGATTTAAAAAAAATATATTTATATGTTGTGACTTGCTTATAATTGAGTTTCTATTACTGGAATATTATTAAAATATCTACTTTTTTTGCTCAAAAGTGTCTCAATCAAACTGAATAGGATAATTTTTTTTCTCGATTTATGCAAACATAACGATTTGTATATTAACATGTAACTATTATTTAATAGTTTACTATCCTTTCATAATTTTATAAAAGGATATTATTTCAAATAAATTGGCAGGTGATTAAAAAAAGTATATAACGTTTCATTATACTAGTAATATACAATGAAAATAAGAATAAAAATATTTTAATTTTTGTAATAATTCTCTTCTATAAATTGAAATAACGGTCTTATTTATTACCAACTTCAGTATCTATTATCTAATATTAGCATTTGTGAAGTCAATTCGTCAGTATTTATATTTTTTACGATGTTTTGCAAAGGCTGAATTTCCGGAGATTCACGTTCGCTTCATTATCATAAATAATTTACCCGTTAGGCCTGCTTGCAATACGACGTATTCTCACAGCTGTACATGCTGATACAGAACCCTTAGTTTAACGAAGATCCAAAAAAGGCTTTACGTTTTCTGTAAAACATCCTAGTACTAGTTACTAAAGGAATATTAACACGTTTACTGCCAAATACGAGTTATCTCGTAGTTGGTGTTATTGCCTCAGACGCCAACCTATAATCTATAAGGATAACTCGTAGTATGCTTAATTGGCCAAACTTTGGCTTCCTAGACTGAAATCTTGAAAAGTACTGTGGTAGTCAACATGTTAAAAGGAACAAAGCACAAAGCAAGTTGTTCTATCATTTTTACTGGGGAATGAATGTTTAACTCGGCACAAATACCTACAGTAAAATACCATGGTCTGAACAGTCAATTAAAATTGACCTAGAACCTCAAATAATTATGCTTGCTACATATTTTAAATTGGTTATCGAAATTATTGTGCTAGTATATGTGAAATGGCATTTCCAGAGTATGAGGCTAATGAAAATAAAAAGAATATTTTTTGTTCAAAATAACTTCCGTTAGATTCAGTTTCTTTCTTCCAACATCAAAAAACGTAAGATACATTAAAAATATGTAGTCTGAAAATTGAAGTTTCACTACTTCCATAAAATTCAAATTACTTGTCTCTAAAGAACAATTAACTTGTTACAAAAAAAAAATAAAAAAATAAAAAAATATATTTATTTTTATTTTGAAATAATCGTTCACTGCTTTATTTATTAGCCGGAGTGTTGTAAAATTCGGGAAAATAATAAGTGAGTAACTATTTTAGGCCCTGATATACACTTTATCAAAGCAAATCTCGAAGAATAGAAAACATTTCAATGAATTTTAAGAATATTATAGAATTAATTGCAATTTTTAGATTTTTAAAGTATTCGAAATGTGTTGAGCAAGTATCTAGAGAAAGTATCTTCTTCTTCTGATAAGCCTCGGAGGATTATCAGGGATTGTTAAGGATGAGAGATTAAGAACTAATGGGTTAAGATAGATAAGGAGTTTGGAATGAAAAAACGCATATTTATTTTGGGCCAACTTTGTATGATAAGGCTAACAATGGATGTTAAGGTCTTTGCAGATGAGTTTATTTGTGACGTAATAAGGAGCATCAAGGATTTTGGATTGTAAGGATTGGATATGGGAGGAATTTGATGGTTTGGTAGTGCCCCAGAGCTCAATTCCGCATGCCCAAATTGGTCACATTATATAGCATATAATAATTGTTTGTAGTGAATGGGAAGTATAGAGCGTTAGTCGAGTATGTGTTGTATTAATCGAAATCTACGAGCAGTTTCTTGTTTCAGTGGTGTATAGGGATTCAAAGTAAGTCTCTTGTCAATAGGAGTCCTAAGTAGTGAATCTATTCAACAGGCGTTCGTGGGATTTTTAAAAAGGATACTGAAGAACAGGAGGGTAGAGGTTTACGACGGAGAGTAAAAGTGATCTGGTGTCATTACACTATAAATTTAATTATATTTTTACAACCAATAAAAAAAAATCTAATAATAATAATAATTAATCTAAAATATTTGACTAATGATATACGGTTCGTCATAAAAACGGAAAAGTTTTTCTCAGAACACCAATCGACCTCATTTGAATATTTCGTTTTAATAAAGCTTTTGTTTGTTTTTTTCGAAACGTATGAGTCATACACATTTTCCATATGCTATATTTAGAAATATTAGTAGTGCACCTCTTGAATTATTACTCCTGAGCTATTCATGTGAGGACAATACCTGTTTTGTAACCTGGTTTGCTTTCCTCTGATTGTTGTGTAAATTTCCTTGAGCAATAATTGGCAATGAAACTGTGATTGATCAATGACGTAATAAAATGAGTAGGAATGATAATACAATGTCTTCCAATCCCAATCGTATCACTTTTTCTTTGAAATGTCATTTGTAACAACATAAAGTCCGTATTCGAATATGAACTTCATGTTGATGTTTTATGATATCTTTTCATATCTAAAAAGCATTTATTTATTTTTTTTTTTGTGCGTGTCATTGATGGAGATTTTACTTGAGTAATGAACCGTCTCGAGTTCAAGGATTGTTTTCATGGCCTAGAACTATATGTCAGGCTGTTCGGTGTGTGCTGGTCCATTCATGTGGTGTGTTATGTAATGATTATTAGTTATTATTAGGGATGGGGTTTTAATGTGGCTATAAAATCAATATATGCACATCTGCTTATTTTTACATAATTATGTAATTAAAATATTTAATATAAAAAAATTAATCGGAATATAAAAAAAAGAGGGAAATTCAATTTTAAAAAGGACTGAATACAGCTAAATATAACTTATCAATTTGTTAAAAGAAAGTTTTACAACAATTACTTTTAATTATAATCGCTATTTTAACTCCCAATTCTGAACTTACTCAGCGATAAATTTGCGAGTAGGGTGCATTATTAAGCTTCTATCGAAAATCTTTAGACGTGAATATCTTCTAAACAAAGTGTAAACCGACATACTTCCAAGGGAATTATTTTCTCATCGAAGACTAAGTTTCAATAAATAATAAATTTGAAAATTCGATAATTTATTACTGCATATATCATTATTACTTATTCTATTCTTTTAATTAATATTCATTCAATTTACTTCATTTATTTTCATATATTGCGGCTTTAGCACACTTGCTCAACCTCCTCTGGCTCATTACCAGTGACGCGGTGAGAGGGATGCGCTGGGATCTCAAAAAACTCTGCTCCACCTCTCATACATGGGCGATAAAGTTGGGTTCAAGGATCCTCAGGTCGATTGTGTAAATATTGTATACAAGAGTGTAAATGTGACTGGAGATTATGTTATTTATTTAATTTTATTTTATTTATTTATTATTTCTTGTACATAGTTTGATTATGTTAATTTTCTTTATCGTTCTGTTTGTATATATTTAGGGAGTGATTTTATTTATTCTTTATGTAATTTTTTTTCATTGATTTATTTATTTTTATTCTTATGCTATTTTATTTTAGTATGAATGTAATCAGTTATTAATATTATTTACTTCCCAACAATTTTGTGGAAGATTGTAATATTTGTCAATAAATACAAAAAAATATCTATAAGTTTATTTTTTACAAGATTTGTTTAACTTTTTCATATATTTTTATATTCCTATCATACTGTCGCGGAATAGGTTTCCATCAACCGTAAGATGTTATAGTACTTAAAAGTAATAGAATCCTGGAACTAAGCTCATAAACTTTTATTATAAGATTATGTGTTCGGCTTCCCGGAAAATAATTATGCACTTTCTTTCTTGTGATCTATATCGACGATTTTTTTTTCCAATTCATATAAATAATTTATCTAGATTAAAAAAAAAATCAAATATTCTATTTACTATTATGGATACTATTTAAAATCTGTATGTTGTTTTTTTTTTAGATAATATTAAAATATATCTAGTTAAATTTAAAATTTATAATAGTGGAAGAAAAAATGGCGAAGAAATAAAACTAAATATGACAAAAAAGCTAAAAAAATTTATAACCCTCCTCTGTATACGCATTTTGATCTTAATAATATAACCTATATGTTTATCTGTTTTAATTATTAGTACCATCATTTTGTATAAACAGAAGTATTCTGATCTATACTGTAAGAACTAGTTTTGTAATTTGTTGCATAGGAAAAGTCATTAGTTGATTGATTGATTGATTGATAAGTCTACGAAATAATGGAGCTCTGAAGAACGTAAATCAACAGAACAGGGCCATGAGGAAATGGATAAACAACGAATTTTCTATGCAAAAGTAATATTTATGCGCCAAAGAGAACCGAATAGAATATTATCAATCCACTTATTGATGGATGAATAATACTGAAACATAAATTAAAACAATTGAATTTTTTGTAAAGTAAATTAAATAAGAAAAATATGAGCTAAAACATGAGTATTAATATAAGTATTTAGAAATCCAAAATTACATCAGATCATAAGGAACGACTGAGTTCTACAATTAATTATGTGTCTTCTTTAATAGTTGCATAATTCTTTACAGGATGTTAAATTAAAGAAGTAAAATAACATAATAAATAACATCATAAATTATTTTACAAATAGGATGGTAGATATTTCAGATGGCCAGAGTGAGTTGTGCTATGAGCCGATCAAAACTTATTAAATAAACAGCAGAAACACGGCATGAACGGAAGGATTCGTTTTAATAGTGGCAAGTATTTAATTTTGTTATATAACTTATTTATTTTCTATTCCCACCCCTTATTTGTTCAAGTTTATGTTATTTTTTTTTTTTTTATACAATTTTGATCAATTTTTTTTTAACTTCCTTATAAAAAGCTTCATCATTTTCTTCATTATTATTTTTGAGAGGTATTTAATTATTGCTTAAAACATTTCAAGTTCAAGTTTTCAAATCTCTTTAATTTGATTTAAAGAGATTTGAAAAACTTCCATCTAATAAAAACAAAAATAATTTCATCAAGCCTATAATCAATAATTTTTTTTAAATTTCATAATTAAAAAAAATCCATTAGTGAACACCGTTGGTGTTCGTGAAAACTAATTTTCTCTTGCATGAGTTCATAAATAAAGTCCGCTCTCATAGACAACAAAAAAATTAAAAATTTGAACTAATAATTTATTTTAATTAATATCCGTTGAAAATCATTCAAAAATGTATTGAAAGAGAAAAAATTATTTCATAGCACTTCTGACTAAGATAAAGTGAAGTTATACCAACACCGTTGGTATCTACATTATTTAATTGTTAAAATTTCTTTAATTTTTCCTTATGCTGTAAAGTAAAACAATAACAAAATAACCCATTCGTTATCAATACGAACAAAATATATGTTGATCGGTGTTATTGGAGATTTGAAATAAACATTATTAGAAAATTGAGTTGGATATCCCAAATAATTCATTAATCTAACGTTGGAAGTAAGCTAAATATTTTTGATGTATTCTTCGAAATCACATGTGTATTCGTAAACGATTTTTTTTTCGTAGTTTGTTCACATTTAACGACTTCCTTTTCCCAGTTATTATTCTGTTTAAAAATGGGACTTCCCTAATGTATAGCAAAACGGAGCGATCTTCTCAAGGTCTTAGCCGCTTCGAGTTCCGCTTTATTCGAGGTAAAGGTTGGATACTGAGTTGAATACCGAGAGAAATGGATTGAGGCCGTATCATAAGTTGCAGAGGCTAAGTAGGAATGACGGTGGCTGACGGTCGTGGGCAGGTGCATTGCATTTCTTTAATAAAATAGATTCACAAGTTTACAATTATTAATAATGTTCATTATTCGATGATTAAATATAATGTTAATTCATTTTTGATCAGGAACTTAACAACATTTATTCTCTTATAATTGATAAATTAGAGTTAGGTAATTGCTCTATATTATTAGTTATGTCAGATAGTAATATATAGCATAAACTTTTACTGAGATAAGTTGTTACGGTTGTCATGGTGAAATAAAAGCACTGGCGATATCTGCGTAGACAAGGGGTGTTACGGTTGTCATGGTGAAATAAAAACACGAGCGATATGTTTTAGACGAGTAGGTTTTGTTTTTTGGCAAAGGCGACAGTTTTGATTTTGAACACGTATGTTCAGAAGAGTGGGTTTTGGTTTTGTGAAGGTGACAGTTTGATTTTGGAACACGTTACGATTGTTCAATGTGAAGTGGTAATAGTTTAAAGGCCCTCTGTCTTTACGGTTTGAATATGAGAAATGTCATCTTACATGTTTTGTTTTTCAAAATTATGGTGTTCTACTTCAATTCATTAACACTAGAAGTGGGGATATAGTGCAGTGACGTTTCTTCAGCATGTCCTGGATAAGAGAATAATAATGTAAATATAGTTATTAAGGTTAAGCATTTAAGTTAAGGTTAAGTCAACCTATCAGTTTTAATTGTTTTATTAATTGATAAGAATTCTTTTTTTCCTTTTTCATTCTCTGTATATACATTTCTTCGTATTATTAAACTTTTTTACATATAGTTCTGCTGTTCTTTCTCTGCTTTCAACTTGTTAATTTACTTATGTTTTTTTTTGTTGTTGTTCACGGAATATTACGATAATTCAACAGGTGGGTAGGTAACACCCCTAGGTTTTCTGTTATCTACATGTAAAGGTATTCGCCAGTGGTCATAATTCAACAATTGTTTATATAGGTGTATATTTTAGTTATATTGTGGGCATAATGCTTCGTGGTTTTCGTTATTTCCAAGAACAAATAACGTGGCGCCTAAGGATTAATTTATTCTTTATTGTTTTGTTTTGTTTTTCTTCCTTTTGCGATTATATATTTTTTTTATTTGAGTTTAACTCACCCCCTTCTACCCTGAGCGTGGACAACGATAAACGTATAACTAAGGATAAATCAAAATTTGCGGTTATAAAGTAATTAAAAAAAAAAAGGAAAAGAAAAGAAAATCGAAGCTTCTAGATATGTGGTTGATGATGCTATACCGTATCTGATTATTTTCTATGGAACACATTTTGAACTTCTGGAAGTTCTGAGCCCTAATATTTTTAAATAAAACCTAATAAGAAAAAAATGTATTTCTTTTATTGCTTTTTTTACTTTTGATCTCATACTGAATTACAATAAAAAATCCATCTTTATTCTGTGACATTTGTTCCACTGTGAATAAAAATAGAGAGCAGCTTTGTTTGTCTATATTACGTGAACGTATAAAAATTTATAATAATTATATAAATAGAATATGAACATGTGATAAGAAGAAAATAAAATATATATTTATGAAAGCTTAATTATTTATTTTGTTAAATCCGTGAATGTCATTGTAGTGTGTGTTATTTATTACCTTTACTTTTATCTTTTATTAAGAATTATTATTTTAATCTATTTATTTTTTTAAATTTATAACATTGTATATAGTTAGGGGTGTCTTTTGTGTGAGACAAGATCCCCCTAATCAAAAATCAAAAAAAATGTACCTCTTTCATTAACAATGTAAGACCCACCAGGCCAATCTGGTGAAATAAATAAATAAAAATAATACAAGCTTGCATGGATAGTTATTATTTACAAGTAAAAGTAGGATTTATAATCGAGGAGATGGACAGATAATTGATGTCAAGGAAGAAGCTTTCCGAATGGACATGTGCAAGGAATGCCAAAATAAAGTAACCCGATTGAAAAATAGGATGGACGAACCGGTAGGTTGAGATTTATATTTAATTTATGGGTACACAAGCGCAAGGTGAGGAGGTAAATATTTTATGAAAGTCCTTTTTTTCTGTTTCTTAAGGATATTAATGAACCTTATAAATCATATTCAAATTTTTGTTCTTACTTCTTCAAAATTAGTTAATCTATAGTAGGATCAAATGATTTTAAGATGTAATTAATTATTGATCCTTAAAAATTGGACTCGATATTTCTGATCAGAATTTCTTAAGTACAATGTGAATGAACTCATTCATGCTATGTCAACTTCTACGTTAATACCATAAAGTTTGCGATGATTTATCTTTATCTATTTCTAATAACAAATATTTTAATTTTTCCATTAGCGGTTTTTAAAGCCAGGAAAAAAATGAAAGGAACACAGAAGAATGTAAAGGCTTTTTTTTTTTAATAATTTATTTATTGATATTTACAACGTAATTAAATGTAATTTTAATGTATCAAAAAATTCTATATACCGGGCCTAAATATTTATAATCTCTGAGTGGAGAGGAAGAAAAGCTTTTACATTGAACTAACCGATAGGGTAAAATAAATTATTAGCTTTAATAGCAACTAGTGTTATTTTATTTATTTTTTCATACACATAGTTTGATTATGTTCATTTTGTTTATTCTTCTGTTTGTATATATTTTAAGAGAGATTTTTTTTTCATTTATTTATTTATTTTTTTAATAATTTATTTATTGTTATTTACAACTGTATACACATATATACAACAAGTAAATTTGCTGTAGGTGACATAGTAACATGATAAAA